>NW_025269978.1:0-1418 GCF_018294505.1 Triticum aestivum | reverse complement strand
GGGGTGCATTTATGTGTCGGTCATCAACACTCGCAGTTTTGGCTGACTCTGCCCCGTTTCATGGTTTATTACTCATTGTTTTGGGGTCCCGGAGCAATTTCCATAATTGACGCACCCCGGGGTGCGTTTACATGTCGCTCACCAGCAATCGTAATTTTGTTCGATTCTGGGCTCTTCCGTGGACTATTACTCACCATTTTGGGGTCCCAGAGCTATTTCCACATTCACAATGACCGGGGTGCGTTTACGTGTACGTCGTCAACAGTCGCAATTTTGGTTGATTCTGGCCCGTTTCATGGACTATTACTCACTGTTTTGGTGTCCCAAAGCGATTTCAATGGTTGTTGAACCCTAAGGTGCATTTACGTGTCGGTCATCAACGAACGCAGTTTGGGCTGATTCTGGTCCGATTCTTGGACTATTACTCACCGTTTTGGGGTCCCAAAGCGAATTCCATAGTTGTTGAACCCAAAGGTGCGCTTACGTGTCGGTCATCAACACTCGCAGTTTTGGCCGATTTTGGCCCGTCTCTTGGACTATTACTCACTGTTTTGGGGTCCTCGAGTGATTTCCACGATTGACGAACCTTGGGGTGCGTTTGCATGTCGATCATCAACACTCGTAGTATTGGCCGATTCTGTCCCGTTGCGTGACTATTACCCAGTTTTGGGGACCCGAAGTGGTTTCCACAACTGACGAACCGCAAGGTGCGTTTACGTGTCGGTTATCAACACTCACAATTTTGGCCAATTCTGGTTCATTTCGTGCACTATTACTCACCGTTTTCGGGTCCTAGAGCGATTTCCATGATTGACGATCCCTGGGGTGCATTTATGTGTCGGTCATCAACACTCGCAGTTTTGGCTGACTCTGCCCCGTTTCATGGTTTATTACTCATTGTTTTGGGGTCCCGGAGCAATTTCCATAATTGACGCACCCCGGGGTGCGTTTACATGTCGCTCACCAACAATCGTAATTTTGTTCGATTCTGGGCTCTTCCGTGGACTATTACTCACCATTTTGGGGTCCCAGAGCTATTTCCACATTCACAATGACCGCGGTGCGTTTACGTGTACGTCGTCAACAGTCGCAATTTTGGTTGATTCTGGCCCGTTTCATGGACTATTACTCACTGTTTTGGTGTCCCAAAGCGATTTCAATGGTTGTTGAACCCTAAGGTGCATTTACGTGTCGGTCATCAACGAACGCAGTTTGGGCTGATTCTGGTCCGATTCTTGGACTATTACTCACCGTTTTGGGGTCCCAAAGCGAATTCCATAGTTGTTGAACCCAAAGGTGCGCTTACGTGTCGGTCATCAACACTCGCAGTTTTGGCCGATTTTGGCCCGTCTCTTGGACTATTACTCACTGTTTTGGGGTCCTCGAGTGATTTCCACGATTGACGAACCCTGGGGTGC
>NW_025269977.1:0-1418 GCF_018294505.1 Triticum aestivum | reverse complement strand
TCAAGTACCCACTGGAGAAAGAAATTTTGGGAATAGACTACGATTTGATCAACCGACGATTCTATAGGAGTTTACGCAAAACCTGAGAGTTGTTAAGGAACGATAGATGTTTGTTTGGCCTGCAGAATCAATGGATTTTTCCGAACTTGGTTCGTCGACAAGAGAAATTCTGCAATGCTTGTGAGGATGACCGAGTGTTAGAATGCGAGATTCGCTAAACCATGTACAAGGTAATGATTTGGGTGCGGGATGGATTGATCACCATGCCGACTTACTCTTATTATTCGCCTTGCTATATGGGATGGTAAACCTGAGTGACTTACCTATAGTAGAGAGACGACGATCAAAACCTTGTTGAACCTTAGAATGGTATAAGCATTTTTCCCCTTGTACAAGGCAGCTTTTGCCAACCGTAGGTTATACGGTGAGGTTCAACCCAGACCCGTTTTCTGCAGGAGAAACCATAAATTGTCGACCACCATGAGATTTTCGATAGTTGTTTAGTATTGGCGGCAGACCTATCAGCTAAGAAGATCCAGTCTCGGACGAACTTCAACTTTGACGAACCGACCCAAGCTTTTGAGGAAAACTCTATGCTTCTGACAGAAGAGCTTTAATGAAGGAGCTATTGTAAGATATGTGAAGAGACATACATTGTCAGCCCTCCAGAGGAAATATCTGAGTTTATTGGAACCATGACCTTGTTTTTTTTAAGTGTGGTAGCACCCCTGACCTTTCTGACCAAAACTCTTGCTAGAAGACCCCCAACCCCTACCCTTTTCTTGCTAGCCCCTTCAAATCTCGAGGACGAGATTCATTTTAAGTGTGGTAGGTTTGTAACATCCCAAAATTCTAAATTTTGGAATGTTATATTAAATAAATAACTATGCTTGATTGTCTGATTGTTGGTTTGATGGATTGAGTGAAACTGAGTGAAATTTTAAACTTTTGAAAGTTGAATGAGAGGGAATGAAATGACTTTCCCAAAACTTTCCCCTTTTGCCTTTTGATCCCAATGGATTCAAATTCATACCAACACCAAAGCCTAGAGTGAGGATGACATGACTTCCTTCATTTTTAAATGAATAGGGTTTTGGAAAAAGATTTGAATTTCATTTGGGAAGATTTCAAATTCAAAGCTTTATGCAACTCAATGATATTCATGAGGGAAGATAAGATGACTTCTTCAATTATGTGAAATAGGAGTTGGAAGTTATAATGAATCAAGTTGAAAATCATTTGAAAGTGCTTTGAAACCCTCTTTCAAATTTTGAGTTTTGAATTTGAATTTCAAACTTTGGCATGTGGGAAACATTTCAAAAACTATGCCTGATAAATACTTGATCAAAAGTATGAGAGGAGCAAACATGACACTCCAAAAATATCAGAGGAAACAATGCCAAAAGATTTGGATTCAA
>NW_025269976.1:0-1418 GCF_018294505.1 Triticum aestivum | reverse complement strand
TTCCAGTGTCAAAATTTCAAAAAGAAGCAGATAATTTAATGAGATTTTCAAACATACAAGGTCAAATATAACGTTGTCTATTTAGGTCAATCCTCATAGTTCAAGAGTACTCTAAACGTGAATGCTTGTGTTTCAAAATTTCGAACGAAGCGCCAAAAGAGCCTCTACTCGCCTGAAACCTGGTGAGACCAATGTTTGGTAGTACAAGGAAATTACTTTTCTAATAACTCCGACCCGTGAAACCTACCGGCCCGACTTCCAAAGGTCTAAACCGGGGGAGGTTTGTAGCTTCATCTAGACGCCACGCAACCGCCTCCGAAAAACATTCATACACAATGGCCGCCTAAGAACACATGCGCGTGGCTGAAATCGCTCCCGCCCACTATTTGGGACACCCGGGATTACCATCCTACCCCCAACCCGTTGTAGGTCCAAAATTTAAGAGGGGGACAAAGTTTGTACTTTCCCCAAATTTCAAACAAGCGCGTCCCATCTTCTCTTCAAAAAAGCCAAAAACAAGCCCGTCCCAGACCGAAACATGGTTCCCCCCCACCCGTCCGATTCCCCATTCGTACTCCTTGGGCGCCAAAACTACCTCTCCACCAGCCGCAAAACCCCGGCGTCCTCCGTCCGCCACCCCATCCCACCCATCAACCGCCGCCCTCCTCCATCACGCCGGAGCCAATACCCCGACGTCGTCGTCCACTGCAACCTCATCCACAACGCCCTCCACGGCTAGTAGTTGAAGCCGAGGCTGAGCCGTCCGTACCCGAGCCAGTTCAACCACGCCGTCCTTCGCCTCCTCGGATCTGCTTCCCCTCCGCCGACATACGGCCACAGAAACAGAGTCAACAATTTGGCCATGGATTCGTCCAAGCCTGCACCCTCCAGAACATCAGTTTCCCCGGTAAAAAGAAGAAGATCGGCGCGACATGTGGAGGTGACCACACCGGCAACCGAAAAAGGTACTCCTCTTCCCTTATTCATGCAAATCTTACGTCTCTGCTTGCACGGTAGTCATCCCACAGAAGACACTAGTTGACCGCTTCTTCTTGATAGTAGATGTTCCTAGTAACTCACGATGCACAAGGTTTCTCCTCATATACTATTTCACCTTAGCTAGAGGTCCGTCGCCCCCCTGAATTTCAATTTCTGGCCAGTTGATTCAAAATTAACAGAAGCATTCCCCGGCGTAACAGGTGCTAGTACGCCTATTACGCCAGGGAAGCAGCGCCTTGGTGTTTATCTTAGGTACGTGTGCGGCCTAGAGCTACTGGCGCCCGATTTGGAGGTCGGCCGCGATTAAAGGGATGGCTTGGGGGCGCTGCCAAGCACGGCGGTGGTGTCAGCTCGAGGGGAGGGCGGGGCGGCGGAGGCAGGGTTCCGGGCCGGTGGTCGCTGGCGGTTCGAGAAAGATC
>NW_025269975.1:0-1418 GCF_018294505.1 Triticum aestivum | reverse complement strand
GCAGGAGGCCTTGCCTTTTCGATCGTTGCTACTTTTGTGCTAGCCTTCTTAAGGCAAACTTGTTTAACTTATGTTTGTACTCAGATATTGTTGCTTCCGCTGACTCGTCTATGATTGAGCAATTGTATTCGAGCCCTCGAGGCCCCTGTCTTGTATTATGATGCTTGTATGACTTATTTATGTTGTAGAGTTGTGTTGTGATATCTTCCCGTGAGTCCCTAATCTTGATCGTACACATTTGCGTGCATGATTAGTGTACGGTCGAATCGGGGGTGTCACAAGTTGGTATCAGAGCCGACTGTCTGTAGGAATCCCCCTTTCCAACTCCTTGGCCGAAGTTGAGTCTAGTCGTTGCAAAACTTTTACTAACATGGCTGTGTGGCTTACGGGCCCACGTCGCCATTGGGTGGTATTAGGATCTTTTACTCCTTGTCTATACTCTCGGACTCTGATCTCTCTTCTATTCGGGTTAAGTGAATTTTGCTAAATCTAACATTAGGATCTCGTTATCACTTTCACCCGGAGAGCCCCTTATTACTGATGATCGTCTGCTGCACGTGAAGACCCTGAAGATACTCTCCACTGATAACCCGAGAACTTGTGTTCATCGCTTTTGCAATTCCCTTTCATCGATAAACTCCTATGGATAACCGCGTATACTCGCCATTCATACAATGTTTCCCAGTTGATCTTGTTATTACAAGATACCCCGAAATTATCTCTGTTGTTCCGAGAATCCTTGAGCTTACTGCCTTGCTGTTCTTTGTCACCTGAATACCCCTATGGATAATTCTCGCACTTACCGAGTATCCGCTCATCCCCAGTTGATTCAAGTATTTCACAAAAGTGTTCAAAATACCATTCGATCTTCCGAAAATCCTCAGGAGCCTTTTTGCTCTTGAAATTCTTGCTTACTTGCATTATGATTAATCTTAAGTCTCGTAATCTTATTGGCATCTTGTCATTATCATTTTGAGTCTGTTGATTCAAAATATTGCGAATGCTCACAATCCTCAATCAGATCCTAGGATTCTTCCTTCTGGCTCAAACGTCATTTTAAACATGAGCTGGTATCGACCAATCAAATTGCCATCGATTGTACCCCTAAGGCTATTGAACTTATCCATCCTTAATCAGAGCGTTTGCTTCTGATCCCTTGATTTGGAAATCATAATTCCTTTGCATTTGAGCTTTGAGTTAGCCAGTTGTTTCTATAATCTGATCCCCTTGCATTCTTTCTTCCTCTAGTTGAGTACCGATGCTCACATCTGATCCCTTGTGGACCACCAAATCCTTTGTTAGATTATTATCCGACAGTGCCCTCATATTTAATCACTTTGTGAGTTCTTTCCCTGATACATAATGCCTTTAGTAAATTGTATCCTCTCGTTTTGACACCCATGCTCTACTATCGAGCT
>NW_025269974.1:0-1418 GCF_018294505.1 Triticum aestivum | reverse complement strand
ATAGAGGTCCTTACTTTGATGGTACTAATTTTGCTAGTTGGAAGCATAAAATGAAAATGCATATTCTTGGACATAACCCCGCCGTTTGGGCTATTGTGTGTGTTGGTTTGCAAGGTGACTTCTTTGATGGGAAAGAACCAAACCGTGAAGCTACCGCGGATGAGTTGAAGATGTTGCAATACAATGCTCAAGCTTGTGATATTCTCTTCAACGGATTGTGCCCCGAAGAATTCAACAAAATCAGCCGTCTTGAGAATGCAAAGGAAATTTGGGACACTTTGATTGATATGCATGAAGGTACCGACTCCGTCAAGGAATCCAAGTTGGATGTGCTTCAAAGTCAACTTGACAAGTTCAAAATGAAGGATGGTGAAGGTGTCGCTAAAATGTACTCTAGGCTTGCTCTCATCACAAATGAGATTGCCGGCTTAGGAAGTGAAGAGATGACCGATAGATTCATCATCAAGAAGATTCTAAGAGCCTTGGATGGAAAATATGATACCGTGTGCACATTGATCCAAATGATGCCCAATTACAAAGATCTCAAGCCAACGGAGGTGATTGGAAGAATTGTTGCTCATGAGATGTCACTTAAGGATAAAGAGGAACTTCACAACAAATCAAGTGATGCCTACAAAGCCTCATGTGAAGCCCCTACATCATCAAGTGAGAAAAAAAACTTCAATGAAGAATTGAGCTTAATGGTGAAGAACTTCAACAAGTTCTACAAGAGTAGAAGCAAAGATAGAAGCTTCAAGTCAAGGTCCTACAATGACAAAAGATCTTCTAGTCGAGAGCGAAACTGCTACAGTTGTGGAAGACCCGGACACTATTCCAATGAGTGCACGGCTCCCTATAAGAGAAGAGAAGATTCTCCAAAAAGAAGAAGCAAAGAATCACCACCAAGAGAGAGAAGGAGTAGAGATGATCGTTATGAACAAAGATACTCACGGAGAAGCAAGGATTCGGAAAGGAAGGAAAAATCATCAAGGAGCTATCAGAACACATACACAATTCCAACTCATATGTTCTGAGAGAGAACCACCTACTCATGTGTTGAGATCAAGACATTCCATTCCTACCATATGAATCTTGATCTCTAGCCTTCCCAAGTTGCTTTCCACTCAAATCTTCTTTCCACAAAATCCAAATCCTATGAGAGAGAGTTGAGTGTTGGGGAGACTATCATTTGAAGCACAAGAGCAAGGAGTTCATTACCTACACACCATTTGTTACTTCTTGGAGAGTAGTGTCTCCTAGATTGGCTAGGTGTCACTTGGGAGCCTCCGACAAGATTGTGGAGTTGAACCAAGGAGTTTGTAAGGGCAAGGAGATCGCCTACTTTGTGAAGATCTGCCGCTAGTGAGGCAAGTCCTTTGTGGGCGATGGCCATGGTGGGATAGACAAGGTTGCTTCTT
>NW_025269972.1:0-1418 GCF_018294505.1 Triticum aestivum | reverse complement strand
GAAAGGATTGAAAAATAATGATGTGGCTTTGAATGGTGCATTTTGAACACACAAAAAGTCAGGAGTTCAAATAAGTTTAAAAAAATGAAATCCCTTTGTAACAGACGAGTTTCCGTATGAAATCCTGATACTTTGAAAGAGATTGTCCGTTTTGTACACGAAGTGCATCCAGTTTTTGCCGTAACCCTCTCGACTTTCTTGCACATGCTACGTGGATGAAATGATGATACCATGCCAACTATCAACCTTTTCAGGGTTCATTTGAAATGCTTTTCAATTTTAGGTCTTATAGATCAAAATAATTAGTAAATGCATGAAAAATAACAAATGAAGTTAGAAAGAATTGAAAAATGATGATGTGATTTTGAATGTTGCATTTTGAACACACTGAAAGTTAGGAGTTCAAATAAGTTTAAAAAAATGAAATCCCTTTGTAACAGAGGAGTTTCATTATGAAATCCTGATACTTTGAAAGAGATTGTCCGTTTTGTACACAAAGTGCATCCAGTTTTCGCCGTAACCGTCTCAACTTTCTTGCACATGCTATGTGGATGAAATGATGATACCATGCCAACTTTCAACCTTTTCAGAGTTCATTTGAAATGCTTTTCAATTTTAGGGTCTTATAGCTCAAAATAATTAGTAAATGCATGAAAAATAACAAATGAAGTCAGAAAGGATTGAAAAATGATGATGTGCCTTTGAATGGTGCATTTTGAACACACAAAAACTCAGGAGTTCAAATAAGTTTCAAAAAAATGAAATCCCTTTGTAACAGACGAGTTTCCGAATGAAATCCTGATACTTTGAAAGAGATTGTCCGTTTTGTACACGAAGTGCATCCAGTTTTTGTCGTAACCGTCTCAACTTTCTTGCACATCCTATGTGGATGAAATGATGATACCATGCCAACTTTCAGCCTTTTCAGAGTTCATTTGAAATGCTTTTCAATTTTCGGGTCTTATAGCTCAAAATAATTAGTAAATGCATGAAAAATAACAAATGAAGTCAGAAAGGATTGAAAAATGATGATGTGGCTTTGAATGGTGCATTTTGAACACACCAAAATTCGGGAGTTCAAATAAGTTTTAAAAAATGAAATCCCTTTGTAACAGACGAGTTTCCGTATGAAATCCTGATACTTTGAAAGAGATTGTCCATTTTCTACACGAAGTGCATCCAGTTTTTGCCGTAACCCTCTCAACTTTCTTGCACATGCTATGTGGATGAAATGATGATACCATGCCAACTTTCAACCTTTTCAGAGTTCATTTGAAATGCTTTTCAATTTTCGGGTCTTATAGCTCAAACTAATTAGTAAATGCATGAAAAATAACAAATGAAGTCAGAAAGGATTGAAAAATGCTGATGTGGCTTTGAATGGTGCATTTTGAACACACAAAAAGTCAGTAGTTCAA
>NW_025269971.1:0-1418 GCF_018294505.1 Triticum aestivum | reverse complement strand
CTTTTTCTTTGACTGTTCCATTTTGAACTACTTCAAAATCTTGTCAAGGTATGTACTCATTGAAAACTTATCAAGTGTCTTGATCTATCTCTATAGATCTTGATACTTAATATGTAAGCAGCTTCACCGAGGTCTTTCTTTGAAAAACTCCTTTCAAACACTCCTTTATGCTTTGCAGAATAATTCTACATTATTTCCGATCAACAATATGTCATTCACATATACTTATCAGAAATGTTGTAGTGCTCCCACTCACTTTCTTGTAAATACAGGCTTCACCGCAAGTCTGTATAAAACCATATGCTTTGATCAACTCATCAAAGCGTATATTCCAACTCCGAGATGCTTGCACCAGTCCACAGATGGATCGCTGGAGCTTGCATATTTTGTTAGCACCTTTAGGATTGACAAAACCTTCTGGTTGTATCATATACAACTCTTCTTTAATAAATCCATTAAGGAATGTAGTTTTGTTTATCCATTTGCCGGATTTCATAAAATGCGGCAATTGCTAACATGATTCCGACATACTTAAGCATAGATACGAGTGAGAAACTCTCATCGTAGTCAACACCTTGAACTTGCCGAAAACCTTTTTGCGACAAGTCGAGCTTTGTAGACAGTAACATTACCATCAGCGTCAGTCTTCTTCTTAAAGATCCATTTATTCTCAATTGCTTGCCGATCATCGGGCAAGTCAACCAAAGTCCATACTTTGTTCTCATACATGGATCCCATCTCAGATTTCATGGCTTCAAGCCACTTTGTGGAATCTGGGCTCACCATCGCTTCTTCATAGTTCGTAGGTTCATCATGATCTAGTAGCATGACTTCCAGAAAAGGATTATCGTACCACTCTAGCGCGGATCTTACTCTGGTTGATCTACGAGGTTCAGTAGTATCTTGTTCTGAAGTTTCATGATCATCATCATTGGCTTCCTCACTAACTGGTGTAGGTGTCACAGAAACAGTTTTCTGTGATGAACTACTTTCCAGTAAGGGAGCAGGTATAGTTACCTCGTCAAGTTCTACTTTCCTCCCACTCACTTCTTTCGAGAGAAACTCCTTCTCTAGAAATGATCCATTCTTAGCAACGAATGTCTTGCCTTCGGATCTGTGATAGAAGGTGTACCCAACAGTTTTCTTTGGGTATCATATGAAGTCATATTTCTCTGATTTGGGTTCGAGCTTATCAGGTTGAAGCTTTTTCACATAAGCATCGCAGCCCCAAACTTTAAGAAATGACAACTTTGGTTTCTTGCCAAACCACAGTTCATAAGGCGTCGTCTCAATGGATTTTGATGGTGCCCTATTTAACGTGAATGCAGCTGTCTTTAATGCATAACCCCTAAACGATAGTGGTAAATCGGTAAGAAACATCATAGGTTGCACCATATCCAATAAAGTACAATTATGAC
>NW_025269970.1:0-1418 GCF_018294505.1 Triticum aestivum | reverse complement strand
CTCCAAATAGAGCGTGGAAGCTGCATCTAGGAGATGACATAGAGATTTGTAAAGCACACATGGATCTGAAAGGTTCAGACCCGTTGACTAAAACCTCTCTCACAAGCAACATGATCAAACATAAAACTCATTGAGTGTTAATCACATAGTGATGTGAACTAGACTACTGACTCTAGTAAACTCTTGGGTATTAGTCACATGGCGATGTGACCTGTGAGTGTTAATCACATGGCGATGTGAACTAGATTATTGACTCTAGTGCAAGTGGGAGACTGTTGGAAATATGCCCTAGAGGAAATAATAAGAGTATTATTATTATATTTCCTTGTTCATGATAATTGTCTTTTATTCATGCTATAACTGTATTATCCGGAAATCGTAATACACGTGTGAATACGTAGACCACAATATGTCCCTAGTGAGCCTCTAGTTGACTAGCTCGTTGTGATCAACAGATAGTCATGGTTTCCTGGCTATGGACATTGGATGTCGTTGATAACGGGATCACATCATTAGGAGAATGATGTGATGGACAAGACCCAATCCTAAGCATAGCACAAAGATCGTGTAGTTCGTTTGCTAGAGCTTTGCCAATGTCAAGTATCTCTTCCTTTGACCATGAGATCATGTAACTCCTGGATACCGTAGGAGTGCCTTGGGTGTATCAAACGTCACAACGTAACTGGGTGACTATAAAGGTGCACTACAGGTATCTCCGAAAGTATCTATTGTTTTATACGGATCGAGACTAGGATTTGTCACTCCGTGTAAACGGAGAGGTATCTCTGGGCCCACTCGGTAGGACATCATCACATGCGCAATGTGACCAAGGAGTTGATCACGGGATGATGTGTTACGGAACAAGTAAAGTGACTTGCCGGTAACGAGATTGAACAAGGTATTGGATGCCGACGATCGAATCTCGGGCAAGTAAAATACCGATAGACAAAGGGAATTGAATACGGGGTTGATTAAGTCCTTGACATCGTGGTTCATCCGATGAGATCATAGTGGAACATGTGGGAGCCAACATGGGTATCCAGATCCCGCTGTTGGTTATTGACCGGAGAACGTCTCGGTCATGTCTGCATGTCTCCCGAACCCGTAGGGTCTACACACTTAAGGTTCGATGACGCTAGGGTTATAAAGGAAGCTTGTATGTGGTTACCGAATGTTGTTCGGAGTCCCGGATGAGATCCCGGACGTCACGAGGAGTTCCGGAATGGTCCGGAGGTAAAGATTTATATATAGGAAGTCCTGTTTCGGCCATCGGGACAAGTTTCGGGGTCATCGGTATTGTACCGGGACCACCGGAAGGGTCCCGGGGGCCCACCGGGTGGGGCCACCTATCCCGGAGGGTCCCATGGGCTGAAGTGGGAAGGGATCCAGCCCAAAGTGGGCTGGGGCGCCACTTCCCT
>NW_025269969.1:0-1418 GCF_018294505.1 Triticum aestivum | reverse complement strand
TCCTTGGTTAAATAGGTCATTTTGAAGCTAGCTAAGCATATTAAGTCATTTTGGAGGAAAAAATGCTAAGTATAGGTCATTTTAGAGCTATCCTAGGTTAAATAGGTCATTTTGGAGCTAATTAAGCTTATTATGTAATTTTTAAGCTAGCTAAGCATATTGAGTCATTTTGGAGCAAAAAAATGCTAAGTATAGGTCATTTTAGAGCTATCCTAGGTTAAATAGGTCATTTTAAAGCTAATTAAGCTTATTTTGTCATTTTTGAGCAAGCTAAGCATATTGAGTCAATTTACAAGAAAAAATGCTAAGTATAGGTCATTTTAGAGCTAGCCTAGGTTAAATAGGTCATTTTGGAGCTAAGTAAGGTTATTATGTCATTTTGGAGCTAGCTAAGCATATGAAGTCATTTAGGACCTAAAATATGTCATTTCTTAAGCATGTTATGTCATTCTAGAGTTAGGTGAGCATATTCAGTCATTTTGGAGGAAAAGATGCTAAGTATAGGTCATTTTAGAGCTATCCTAGGTTAAATAGGTCATTTTTAAGCTAGCTAAGCATATTAAGTCATTTTGGAGGAAACAAATTCTAACTATAGGTCATTTTGGAGCTATCCTAGGTTATATAGGTTATTTTGGAGCTAATTAAGCTTATTATGTAATTTTTGAGCTAGCTAAGCATATTGAGTCATTTTGGAGGAAAAATGCTAAGTATAGGTTATTTTAGAGCTATTCTAGGTTAACAGGTTATTTTAGAGCTAAGTAAGGTTATTATGTCATTTTGGAGCTAGCTAAGCATATGAAGTCATTTAGGAGCTAAACTATGTCATTTCTTAAGCATATTATGTCATTTTGGAGCTAGTTAAGCATATTAAGTAATTTTGGAGGAAAAGATGCTAAGTATAGGTCATTTTAGAGCTATCCTAGGTTAAATAGGTCATTTTGAAGTTAGCTAAGCATATTAAGTCATTTTGGAGGAAAAAATGCTAAGTATAGGTCATTTTTGAGCTATCTAGGTTAAATAGGTCATTTTGGAGCTAATTAAGCTTATTATGTAATTTTTGAGCTAGCTAAGCATATTGAGTCATTTTGGAGGAAAAAATGCTAAGTATAGGTCATTTTAGAGCTAGCCTAGGTTAAATAGGTCATTTTGGAGCTAGCTAAGCATATGAAGTCATTTAGGACCTAAAATATGTCATTTCTTAAGCATATTATATCATTTTAGAGCTAGCTAAGCATATTAAGTCATTTTGGAGGAAAAGATGCTAAGTATAAGTCATTTTAGAGCTATCCTAGGTTAAATATGTCATTTTAGAGCTAAGTAAGGTTATTATGTCATGTTGGAGCTAGCTAAGCATGTGAAGTCATTTAGGAGCTAAACTATGTCATTTCTTAAGCATATTATGTCATTTTAGAGCTAGT
>NW_025269968.1:0-1418 GCF_018294505.1 Triticum aestivum | reverse complement strand
GATCAAGCTTCTTCCCCCAACACCTCTCCTCGATGATCTTGCTGTTTTCTCTATGCTTAAGTTTTGGATTGGGTCACAGTCAGAAATCCCCATTATTAGGGCCTTCGGTGCAGGCCTTTTTCCGTTAACAGTGGCTAATGCGTACATTGCTAAGTTTATAGTCACGTTGGGCGGTATTAGCGATGGGATGGTTATTCTCATTTCCTTGGGTCCTCCCGCAGGCTCTGGCGCTTCGCTTCGGCCCTCAGCTCGATCCGGGATCCTCTACTGGTGACACTCTTCTTCAGTTTGTCCTGGAAAACTTATCTTCCCCGGTATGTTCGCCGCTCGATCCAAACTCGGAGTTGGGCTCTCCTACTTTGGTTTGGATCAAGCTTCTTCCCCCAACACCTCTCCTAGATGATCTTGTTGTTTTCTCTCTACTTAAGTTTTGGATTGGGCCACAGTCAGAAATCCCCATTATTAGGGCCTTCGGTGCAGGCCTTTTTTCATTAACAGTGGCTAATGCGGACATTGCTAAGTTTATAGTCACGTTGGACGGTATTAGTGATGGGATGGTTATTCTCATTTCCGTGGGTCCTCCCACAGGCTCCGGCGCTTCGCTTCGGCCCTCAGCTCGGTCTGGAATCGTCTCCTGGTGACGCTCTTCTTTAGTTCGTCGTGGAAAACTTCTCTTCACCGGTATGTTCGCCGCTCGATCCAAACTCGGAGTTGGTCTCTCCAACTTTGGTTTGGATCAAGCTTCTTCCCCCAACACCTCTCCTCGATGATCTTGCTATTTTCTCTCTGCTTATGTTTTGGATTGGGTCACAGTGAGAAATCCCCATTACTAGGGCCTTCGGTGCATGCCTTTTTTCGTTAACAGTGGCTAATGCGGACATTGCTAAGTTTATAGTCACGTTGGGTGGTATTAGCGATGGAATGGTTATTCTCATTTCCATGGGTCCTCCCGCAGGCTCCGGCGCTTCGCTTCGGCCCTCAGCTCGGTCCGGGATCCTCTCCTGGTGATGCTCTTCTTCAGTTCACTTCGACCCTCAGCTCGGTCCGGGATCGTCTCCTGGTGACGCTCTTCTTCAGTTCGTCCAGGAAAACTTCTCTTCCCCGGTATATTCGCCGCTCGATCCAAACTCGGAGTTGGTCTCTCCAACTTTGGTTTGGATCAAGCTTCTTCCCCCAACACCTCTCCTCGATAATCTTGCTGTTTTCTCTCTGCTTAAGTTTTGGATTGGGTCACAGTCAGAAATCCCCATTATTAGGGGCTTCAGTGCAGGCCCTTTTTGTTATCAGTGGCTAATGCGGACATTGCTAAGTTTATAGTCATGTTGGGCGGTATTAGCGATGGGATGATTACTCTCATTTCCATGGGTCCTCCCGCAGGCTCCGGTGCTTCGCTTCGGCCCTCAGCTCGGTCCGGGATC
>NW_025269967.1:0-1418 GCF_018294505.1 Triticum aestivum | reverse complement strand
GTGGGTGTCGGCCACGACCTACCTAATCACCTAAGCCTCCAGTCCAGGTTTATCGCCTATTCAGGTTCCATCCGCAGGGAGTCCGGCCGAGGTTTCCCATACGGCCCCGAACGATGTGAACAGGGTTCCCGAGATACCTAACGGGTATTCGGTACACCCGGCCACGTACCTACCGCATCACAGCCCACCCCTACGGTCAGCGCTGTCCACGGCCTCCAGTAGGCTACAAACACCAGAAACTACTTGCAACTCCCGGACGGAGAACTAGGGTGAATAAGAAGTCGAGAGGGTCCATTGGTTTCGGGCCCAATGCATGGTAGTAGCTGATTCTTAAATCACACATACAGATCTCAGTGCTTAAGGTCGGCTTCAATGAAACAACCCACCATGTACTCCTACATGGCCTCTCATCGATACCTTTACCAAATCGTGTTCACCACACCACTCTTATTACTGACATAATCATTTCACTCTAGCCCATCACCCAGATGAACCAGACCTGACACAACTCTAAGCATAGCAGGCATAGCAAGGTAGGAACAACACATACATATGGCTCAATCAACTCCTACACATGCTAGTGGGTTTCATCTAGTTACTGTGGCAATGACAGGTCATGCAGAGGAAATGGGTTCAACTACCGCAGCACACAGCAGTTTGAATCGCGTTGTCTTAATGCAGTAAAAGAGAGCAGGAGCGAGAACATGGGATTGTATCGATATGATCAAATGGTTGGTTGCTTGCCTGATGGTTCGTTGCACGGATACGATTCTTCGTTAGGGTAATCACGGTACTCCTCGGGGACAGATCCTGTCGCAAAGGATAACGATACACAGGCATCACCAAACAATGTGCAACAATATGATGCATGTATGAAACATGGCAATATGAGTGTGTTGGGCTAATGCAACTAAAGCCAGAAGTGTTTGAGCAAATTTGAATCAAAGATTCAAATTCCAAATTCAAATATGGCCTTTTAAAGTGCCTTTCCTTGTTCTGATTAAAACATCAATTTAACTTGTTTGGTCATGCATGAAAATAGTACAGATGGATAGATTGGATTTTTCTGATCATTTTTCATATATAATTTGTCCAATTTGGAGTTACAGAATAAAAGTTATGAATTTTTGAAGTTTAAATAATATTCTGGAATTTCCTGATTTAATTTAAATCCAGAAATTCAATTACTGCGTCAGCCTGACATCACAGTGACATCAGCAGGTCAACAGGGCTGGCTCGGGTCAAACCTGACGTGTGGGGTCCACACGTCAGTGACACAGGGGCTAATCCCGTGTTGACCCGGGCTGGTTAGCTTTGACTAAGCCCTGGGGCCCACTTGTCAGCGTCAGTAGGTGGTGGTTTAGTGGCTAATTAACTAGGCCACGTCAGCTCGCCGGAGTTCTGGCCGGCGGCGACCA
>NW_025269966.1:0-1419 GCF_018294505.1 Triticum aestivum | reverse complement strand
ACAGGCATGTACAAAAGCCTCAAAGGGCATCAGACTCTTTGTGATGTGCTTAAAAAGCATATCCTCAACAGGAACCCTAGGAAAGAGGGTATTGCCTTTGAGAGGAAACTCAATGCTGATGGTACATATTGGAAGCCTGAGCAGTACCCCAAAACCTCATGGGTTGCTGCAAAGGGACCTCCAGTTGATCCATGTAATTTATCTGGCTTTACATGTGAATCTCCTCATTCTTCTGATGAGTCATTTGACTCCAACTATAAACTGTTCAAAAATCAGAATGGTGAAGTATTTGCTAGATATGTTGGCACTAACTGCAGGAACGGTTCCCCTATGTAGAAAATCTGGGTTCCCAAAATGTGCCTTGAAAGTCTTCAGGTGAATGTCCTCATGACACCACCTGTGAAGAATAGGAACCCTAGACCAAATTCTTCATACGGACCAAATCCTTCATACGGATCCAAGTCCTCATACGGACCAAATTCCTCACGTGGATCAAATTCCTCAAAAGGATCAAAGTCCTCATATGAATATCATCGTGCTAACAACTTTGTTTCACAGGGAAGAGCTAAGGGCTATGAATATGAGCATTATTCTTCTAACCATTACGTTCATAAGTCCTCGAAGAATTTCTCTGCTTATTCATATGCTTATCCTAACTCCTCCTATGTGAAACGAAATGGACTGGCTTCTATGCCACCTTTCTTGTATGGAGATCGCAGAGTGATGAACTCTTTGCCACCCCTCCAGATGTGGGTGGTGAAGAAAAAGAACTAATCTCTTCTGCAGGGTCAGGTCTCCAGACATGCTCAAACGTCTGAAGAATTTGCTGGAGACCTGAAAAGTGCCTGATAGGACGCAGGCTAATTATGAAGAAATGAACTCTCATTTCTCACGTCCTCATACTGCTTTATCTGTTCTATTACTTGATGAAATTGATCTGATGAATTGATGGCATATTCTTCACTGATGAAGTATATGAGTTCGTAAGCTGCACTAATTCATCTGCAGGATGATCAACCCAAAGCCAATGAGTGGGTCCTCGATAGTGGATGTACGAATCACATGACTGGTGACAAGAATCTATTGATGGATGCTCCCTTATCTCCATCACATCTGAAGCATATCATCTTCACTGACAAAGGCAAAAGTCAGGTATTGGGTCTAGGTAAGGTTGCGATCTCAAAGGATCGACACATGGACAAAGTCATGCTTGTCGAGTCCTTAGGATACAACCTCATGTCTGTCTCAATGCTTTGTGATCTTGATATGGTTGTTGTCTTTGGCAAGTATCGTTGTGTTGTGATCATGGAAGCTGACAATTCCAAAGTCTTCGAAGGCTTTAGGAGAGGAGACTTGTATATTGTTGATTTCTCTACAGGACCACAACCAGCCGTGTGCCTACTTGCAAAAGCTTCAGAA
>NW_025269965.1:0-1419 GCF_018294505.1 Triticum aestivum | reverse complement strand
TGTCAGGACCCCGACTCGATGTCACATTGATCTAGCCGGTAACACCTCATATCACTTTGCGGCCTCACGCACGGTATCCCCACGGGTGACGCCTTACCTTTGCCCGGGACCGTTTGCGCCTTTTGGCTCACGTATATGATAGTGTCGCTAGCATCCATATGATAGGGAGCCCGGGCTGACATGACTAGTCGTAAACCCAAAGTGGCACAGACTTACAGGGACAGGCATCCATGACCCAGCTTCGAACGTGTCGGTCATCAGCAAGTGGGTCCGGGCTGTAGCACTGGGCTAACAGGACTCCGGTAAACCGGGCTGTAGCGGGCTAACAGGACTCCGGTACTCAATGCGTGACATTTCCCCGAAGGGACAGACACAGGAACGAAGAAGGACACATGCCGGCCAGCCTAAGTGTTCCAGAGCAGTAGCAAGCTACCATGGCTCAGCGGTAACACTAGGAGACATTTCCCGGTAAGAGAGGCTACTAAAGATAAACAACTAGATAGTCAGATCTCACACATACCAAGCATTTCAATCATACACACAATATGCTCGATATGTGCAAATACAATGAAGCATCACAACATGACTCTACGACACAAGTACTTTATTTAAGGCTCAGGGAGCCATACTTACATACACAAAGGTACAGGTCTCACGACCCAGCATTCAAGTCATACAGTCATACAAACCAGCAGCGGAAGTAACTTGTCTGAGTACAGACAACTAGTAAAATAAAAGAGGCTTGGAAAGCCTAGCTATACTATGTGGTCCTTCACAAGCTCAGGATCACCACCTGGGCCTTTAGCCTACTCGTTGATGTCAACGTCTACGTAGAACCCATCAGAAGGGGTTGCAGCGTCTTCTGTAAAATGTAAATTATAGCAACATGAGTACAAAGGTACTCAGCAAGACTTACATCAGAACCTACATACATGCATATTATCAAGAAGGGTTGGTGGAGTTATTGCAGCAAGCCAGCTTTGACTCCTGGCTAGGCTAACCTACGAGACTCCGACTTGAAATGGTTTTGCGTACACGAGTCCACTACTCACCACTTCAATACACTACCGAGGATCCGCCTCCGTATTCCTACGGAAGAGCCATCCTTGGCACTCACACTTATCTTGAGGCTTTTAGCAGTTTCCATTTACTTGTCTATGAACTGTATAGGCAACCAAGTAGTCCTTTACCGCGGACGCGGCTATTCGAATAGATCATGATAACCCTGCAGGGGTGTACTTCTTCATACATGTTTCCACCACTTAGCGTCTGCACACGACATGTGCTCGGCAGACTTCAAGCGAAAGCCGACGTGGGTGTAGACCACGACCTACCTAAACACTTAAGTCTCTAGTCCAGGTTTATCGCCTATCCAGGTTCCATCCGCAGGGAGTCCGGCCGAGGTTTCCCATACGGCCC
>NW_025269964.1:0-1419 GCF_018294505.1 Triticum aestivum | reverse complement strand
TTTTGGTTCCAATATACTCGCAAAAGAGAGGAACAAGGATATTTTTTATCAATTCTCAACAGTTTGGCTGAATATTTTAATGAATTAAACAAAAATGTGCCAAAGCCAGCAAAGGTTGAAATACCAAAAGGAGAAACTCTATATCTCATATTCGATGGAAATAAACCTGGCATATATTTGGAATGGGAAAATATTGTGGTTGAAAAAATAGATGCAAAAAGAAATGGACAAGATTTAACATTCAAAAGATATTACAGTATAGATGAGGCCTTACTTTGGGCAAGGAAGGTATTAGGACCAGATTATTATATTGACCCAAAGGCCAAAGACTATATCCAAATGAAAAGAGGCATACCTGCTTCACCAACTCCCACAAAGGGGGAGGCATCAAGCTCAAAAATTATAAAGAAGGAAGAATCCCCAAAATATAAGACATATCAAGAATGCCTTCTAAAGGGGCTTGACCCTTTAGACAGTGAATACATAGATCAAGAAATGGATAAAAGGTTTGAAGAATTTTCAAAGATAACAAAGAAAGAATTAAAGGAGGAAATATTAAAAGAATTAAGGCAAGAAATGGATGAAAAATTTGAGGAAATAAAGAAAGAATATGATGAAAAATATGATTTCAATCTGATAAATGATGATGATCATATGGACATAGCAGGGCATGGGCAGCGGCCAGAATAAAGCCCAAACTGCATATATTGATATTGCTATCAATTATTCGGGCGCGGAGGACCTATACCCGACCCGAATATTGATAGAAATTCCCATAATAGATCCTTTAAATATTGATAAGGTATTATCAACTATATGGGCAGGGACCCGAATATTGATAGAAATTCCCATAATAGATCCTTTAAATATTGATAAGGTATTATCAATTATATGGGCAGGGAGGACCCCCCTGTAAAAAAAAATAATATCTATATATATAAATTAAATTAAGCAATGTCTAACATTTAAGCAAGTTAAATTAAATTTAAATTAAATGAATAAGCAGTGGTGAATATTTAAGCAGCCTTGGCATGTATGTACGCATACACTGACACAAGGATTCCTAAAGAAGAGCTACCTATCTGAAGGCATGAAGAAGTGCATCGCTGGCAAGCGAAGAAGAAAAGAAGAGCCAGCCAATTATTCACCGAGAGACAATGCCACGTGAAGAAAGCAAAGATTCCTGAAGATTGAAGCTTGTCGGCACTCTCTCACACTTTTCTATATTATTAGAAGGACACGCGTGTACCCTAGTAAGACACGTATGCATGCTACCGTGTGTAAAATAAGTGAAGGAAGGCTCCCGAAGGCCACCTTGCAGCCACCCCTCACGGCTATAAAAGGAGACGCTGGGCTCAACAACAAGGACACACAAGAGACGGGAGAGCACGGAGCACTCAAAGCATCGAGACTCTCCAC
>NW_025269963.1:0-1419 GCF_018294505.1 Triticum aestivum | reverse complement strand
GTGATGGGCTAGAGTGAAATGTTTATGTCGGTAATGAGAGTGGTGTGGTGAACACGATTTGGTAAAGGTATCGATGAGAGGCCATGTAGGAGTACATGGTGGGTTGTTTCATTGAAGCCGACCTTAAGCACTGAGATCTGTATGTGTGATTTAAGAATCAGCTACTACCATGCATTGGGCCCGAAACCAATGGACCCTCTCGGCTTCTTATTCACCCTAGTTCTCCGTCCAGGAGTTGCAAGTAGTTTCTGGTGTTTGTAGCCTACTGGAGGCCGTGGACAGCGCTGACCGTAGGGGTGGGCTGTGATGCGGTAGGTACGTGGCACGGTGTACCGAATACCCGTTAGGTATCTCGGGAACCCTGTTCACATCGTTCGGGGCCGTATGGGAAACCTCGGCCGGACTCCCTGCGGATGGAACCTGGATAGGCGATAAACCTGGACTGGAGGCTTAGGTGGTTAGGTAGGTCGTGGCCGACACCCACGTTGGGCTTCCGCTTGAAGGTTGTCGAGTACATGTCGTGTAAACGACGGTAAGTGGTGAGAGCGTGTATGAAGAAGTACACCCCTGCAGGGTTATCATGATCTATTCGAATAGCCGCGTCCGCGGTAAAGGACTACTTGGTTGCCTATATAGTTCATAGACAAGTAAATGGAAACTGCTAAAAGCCTCAAGATAAGTGTGAGTGCCGAGGATGGCTCTTCCGTAGGAAGACGGAGGCGGATCCTCGGTAGTGTATTGAGTTGGTGAGTAGTGGACTCGTGTGCGCAAAACCTTTTCAAGTTGGAGTATCGTAGGATAGTCTAGCCAAGAGTCAAAGCTAGCTTGCTGCAATAACTCCACCACCCTTCTTGATAATATGCATGTATGTAGGATCTGATGTAAGTCTTGCTGAGTACCTTTGTACTCATGTTGCTATAATTTACATTTTTTTCAGAAGACGCTGCAACCCCTTCTGATGGGTTCTATGTAGACGTTGACATCAACGAGTAGGCTAAAGGCCCAGGTGGTGACCCTGAGCTTGTGAAGGACCATGTAGTATAGCTAGGCTTTCCAAGCCTCTTTTATTTTACTAGTTGTCTGTACTCAGACAAGTTACTTCCGCTGTTGGTTTGTATGACTGTATGACTTGAATGTTGGGTCGTGAGACCCGTACCCTTGTGTATGTTATGTATGGCTCCCTGAGCCTTAAATAAAGTACTTGTGTCGTAGAGTCATGTTGTGATGCTTCGTTGTATTTGCACATATCGAGCATATTGTGTGTATGATTGAAATGCTTGGTATGTGTGGGATCTGACTACCTAGTTGTTTATCTTTAGTAGCCTCTCTTACCGGGAAATGTCTCCTAGTGTTACCGCTGAGCCATGGTAGCTTGCTACTGCTCTGGAACACTTAGGCTGGCCGGCATGTGTCCTTCTT
>NW_025269962.1:0-1419 GCF_018294505.1 Triticum aestivum | reverse complement strand
AGTCCAAGAAACGGGAAAGAATCGGCCCAAACTGTGATTGTTGATGACCTACACTTAAGCGCACCTTGGGGTTCAACAACCATGGAAATCGCTTTGGGGCCCCAAAACGGTGAGTAACAGTCCACGAAACGGGTCAGAATCGACAAAAACCGCGAGTGTTGATAACCAACCCGTAAGCGCACCCAGGGGTTCGTTAATCGTGGAAATCACTCCTGGGCCCCAAAAAAGTGAGTAATAGTCCACGAAACGGGCCAGAATCGGCCAAAACTGTGAGTGTTGATGACCGACACGTAAACGCACGCCGGGGTTCGTTAATCGTGGAAATCACTCCGGGACCCCAAAACAGTGAGTAATAGTATACAAAAAAGGCAAGAATCGGACAAAAGTGTAAGTGTTGATGACCGAAACGTAAACGCACCCGCGGTTCGTTAATCGGTGAAATCACTTCGATACCCCAAAATAGTGCGTAATACTCCACGAAACGGGCCAGAATCGGCCAAAACTGCGAGTGTTATGAGCGACACATAAATGCACTCCGGTGTTCGTCAAACATGGAAATCACGCCGAGACCCAAAAACAGAGTAATAGTCCAAGAAACGGGCCAGAATTGGCCAAAACTGTGAGTGTTGATGACCGACACGTAAATGCACCCAGTGGTTCGCTAATCGTGGAAATCACTCCGGGGGCCCAAAAAAGTGAGTAATAGTCCATGATACGGGACAGAATCAGCCAAAACTATGAGTATTGATGACCGACAGGTAAGCGCGCCTTGGGGTTCAACAACTATGGAAATCACTTCGGGACCTGAAAACAGTGAGTAATAGTCCACAAAACACGTTAGAATTGGCCAAAATTGTGAGTGTTGCTGACCGACACGTAAACACAACCTGGGTTCATTTCGGGACCCCCATAACTAAGTAATAGTCCAAGAAACGGGAAAGAATCGGCCCAAACTGTGATTGTTGATGACCTACACTTAAGCGCACCTTGGGGTTCAACAACCATGGAAAACGCTTTGGGGCCCCAAAACGGTGAGTAACAGTCCACGAAACGGGTCAGAATCGACAAAAACCGCGAGTGTTGATAACCAACCCGTAAGCGCACCCAGGGGTTCGTTAATCGTGGAAATCACTCCGGGGACCCAAAAAAGTGAGTAATAGTCCACGAAACGGGCCAGAATCGGCCAAAACTGTGAGTGTTGATGACCGACACGTAAACGCACGCCGGGGTTCGTTAATCGTGGAAATCACTCCGGGACCCCAAAACAGTGAGTAATAGTATACAAAAAAGGCAAGAATCGGACAAAAGTGTAAGTGTTGATGACCGAAACGTAAACGCACCCGCGGTTCGTTAATCGGTGAAATCACTTCGATACCCCAAAACAGTGCGTAATACTCCACGAAACGGGCCAGAATCGGC
>NW_025269961.1:0-1419 GCF_018294505.1 Triticum aestivum | reverse complement strand
AAGGGGTTCCCATTATAGCCCAACCGCGTAAGGGACGCAAAATCCGGGAACATAACACCGATATGACGGAAACTAGGGCGGCAAGAGTGAAACAAAACACCAGGCATAAGGCCGAGCCTTCCACCCTTTACCAAGTATATAGATGCATTAATTAAATAAGATATATAGTGATATCCCAACAAGTAAATAAATATTCCAACAAGGAACAACATCTCCATGTTCCAACAAGGAACAAACTTCAATCTTCACCTTCAACTAACAACGCTATAAGAGGGGGGCTGAGCAAAGCGGTAACATAGCCAATCAACGGTTTGCTAGGACATGGTGGGTTAGAGGTTTGACATGGCAATTTGGGAGGCTGACAAGCAAATGGTAGGCATCGTAGCATTGGCATAGCAAAAGAGCGAGCAAACTAGCATAGCAAAGATAGTAGTGATTTCGAGGGTATGATCATCTTGCCTGAAATCCCGCAAGGAAGAAGAACGAGTCCATGAAGAAGACAAACGGACGTAGACGAACGGATCCTCACAACCTCGACGTTATCGGAACCAACCCGAAGAAGCAAACACCGGAAAAGAAGCACACAACATAGTAAACAACCACCACAACAACATGGCACGATGCACAATCGAGTATGATGCATGTCCGGTTTAATGAAACATGGCATGGCAAAGTGCAACAAACAACACTACAAATTAAGTGGAGCTCAATACACAACGAGTTGCATATTGATGAAACACCACGACACGTTATTTAGTTTGATCTCGTTTATGTACTCAACAATATTAAATGTTGGTTAACATGGCAAGAGGGTGAAGCAAAGTAAAACTACCTATCTAGTCAAGTTTAAATGAGGCCGGAAGCAACGAACAACAATTCTGGAAACTCCCCATATGCATATTTTAGATTAGGTCCTGTTCTGCCCTAAACACAATTTTAGGGTTGTTAAACATGCAAAGTAAGGCCACCATGTTAAACTAGGCAAAATTCTACCCCATTTACATATAAAGTTTATTTAAATCGGAGCTACGGTTATTTAGTTATGAATTAAATCATTTTAGCATGGCATAGGAGTAAATTAATGCAAACAACATTTTTAACATTTCAAACATAGATGAAAGTTGGATATTATTAATCTACACAAAATTCTGAGCAAGTTTCATATATAAAACATTTTAATCCGATGCACGGTTAGTGAGTTATTAAATGCATGAACTAGGGGGACTATACTGCCAAACTGCTGCTCCGGATAAATAGGAAAAATCCCAGGCGCTGAAAAACACATCACGGGCCGAATCTGAGGTAGGCCCAACAGTGAGGAGAAAAAAATAGAGGAGGGGGCGCTGGGGTCGGCTCACCCTGGGCCTGGCCCGGTAGCAGAGAGGAGGAGGCAGGCCGGCTTGGGGCTGCGGGGCTGGG
>NW_025269960.1:0-1419 GCF_018294505.1 Triticum aestivum | reverse complement strand
GGTGCCATGGCAGCGAAAACATGTCTCATGGCAGAAAAACGCTGCCACGGCGGCGTTTCAAAACAGTGTACCCCTCCTTCACAAACTGAAGGGCAGGGGTCCCAATGGGGGCTAAAACCCTCGGGTATAGTAGGGAGGAGGGGTCCTTCCTGGTGGGCGTACGGAACACGGTTGGTTTTTCTTAGGAAAAACACCCGTTTTCTCGTACGCCCATCCTTTCCCAACGTTGCCTCGGATGTCCCGTCGTTATGCCATCACGAAGGTGCTGGCCCGGTCCCATGTACGTCTCGTGAGAAATCCTGACCCTACAGCCGAACGTGGCTCGGGAAACAGGAAAGTACCCCGTTACGTACACGATCCGACCGACGGTAAACAGTCGCAACGGTGTGCCTCGAATGTCGCCTCCGGAAAACCGTTGCCCCCGGGGGCAACGTCATCGCTGTCCCGGTCCCCTGTACGTCTCAAGTGAAATTCTGACCCAACAGCCGAATGCGGCTCGGGAAACAGGAAAGTAGCCCGTTTCGTGCACGTTAAGACCGTCGGACAACGTTGCACCGACGTCCCGATTAAGTTGCCTTCGGAAAATCGTTGCATTCGTAACTTTATTGCTGCGGGTGTGACACACGCGTGATTTGGCCTTGCAGGACGCCTTCGTGCAAGTGATCCTCCCGTGCTCTGCACGGGCGGAGGCTTGGTTGGTTTGACCGCTTGTTGGCTACTAAGCGCATGAGTAGCTTTGGACCCGTGTCTGCCGGTAGATCCCCCGTTGTACTGCGGCCGACTACCGGCGCCGTGTCCCGTCCCTTGTGTGGCTTTGAATCGCTGGATTAAGAGTGCTTGCGTGCTAGTACCCGACCTACGGGAAGTAGCGCTTTGGATAATTGTTGCCTCGCGGCGGACGCCCTTTGGGTGTGCCGCTGCGGCCAAATAGCGCTTGCGGCGTTGCCTCGTGGCGCTGGCACGTTACGTGCCCGCTGCTATCAAGGCAACCTCGCTCCCGCTTTTGGTATCGGATGCTGCTGACGATAAAGGGTCGTGGCCCTTTCGGTTGCCTCGACCCGACCCAAAGCTCTCTGAATTGAGAACAACCGGAACAGGAGTTGCCTCTACCTCTCCACAGTTACGTGGTAGGATATGCGACTCTCTGCGCCGATCCTCAAGGAGGATGAGCTATGCCGCTCAAGAGCGACAACCGGCCCGGCTGTTGCCTCTGAGTTTCCACGAAAGTGGAAGCGCAGGACGATGGTCGTGCTGGGCGTCACCAAGGACGTGCTACCTGGTTGATCCTGCCAGTAGTCATATGCTTGTCTCAAAGATTAAGCCATGCATGTGCAAGTATGAACCAATTTGAACTGTGAAACTGCGAATGGCTCATTAAATCAGTTATAGTTTGTTTGATGGTACGTGCTACTCGGATAA
>NW_025269959.1:0-1419 GCF_018294505.1 Triticum aestivum | reverse complement strand
TGAGCTAAGTGTGTGAACACGATTTGGTAAAGGTAGCGGTGAGAGGCCATGTAGGAGTACATGGTGGGTTGTCTCATTGCAGCCGTCCTCAGGAACTGAGTTCTGTGTTTGTGATCCATGATTCAGCTACTACCACGCATTGGGCCCGAAACCAATGGACCCTCTCGGCTTCTTAATCACCCTTGTCCTCTGTCCAGGAGTTGCAAGTAGTTTCTGGTGTTTGTAGTATGCTGGAGGCCGTGCGCAGCGCTGACCGTAGGGGTGGGCTGTGATGCGGTAGGCACGTGGCACGGTGTACCGGGCGCCCGTTTGGTGTCTCGGGAACCCTATTCACATCGTTTGGGGCTGTGAGCGAAACTCCGGCCGGATCTCCTCATGGATGGAACCCGAATAGGCGATAAACCTGGACTAGAGACTTGAGTGATTAGGTAGGTCGTGGCCGACACCCACGTTGGGCTTCCGCTTGAAGGTTGCCGAGTACATGTCGTGTAAACGGCGGTAAGTGGTGAGAGCGTGTGTGAAGAAGTACACCCCTGCAGGGTTAACCTAATCTATTCGAATAGCCGTGTCCACGGAAAAGGACCTCTGGGTTGCTTATATCAGTTCATAGACAAGTGAAAGTGGATACACTAAAATACGCAAGATAAGCGTGAGTGCTATGGATGGCGTTCTCGTAGGGAGACGGGAGCGGATCCATAGTGGTGTATTGATATGGTGAATATGTGGACTCGTGTGCGCCACCTCAAAAAGTTACTCGCAGTCGTAGTTCAGGATAGCCACCGAGTCAAAGCTGGCTTGCTGCAGTTAAACCCCACCACCCCTTTGTTGATAATGATGCATATGTAGATAGTTCTGATGTAAGTCTTGCTGGGTACATTTGTACTCACGTTTGCCTATTTTATGTTTTTGCAGAGAGACTTCAGTCTCACTAGTATTTCCGCGTGGTCTTCGACGTTTAGCTTGTTACCTCAGCTACGATCTTGTGCCTCGGCAGGATTTGGTAGATAGTCAGGCTTCTCAGCCTTTTTCATTTATAGGTGTCTGTACTCAGACATGATAGCTTCCGCTTGTGCTTGATTTGTATGCTCTGAATGTTGGGTCATGAGACCCATGTTTGTAATATCTCGCTCCTCGGAGCCTATTGAATAGATTACTTGAGTCATAGAGTCATGTTGTGATGCCATGTTGTATTTGCACATATCGAGCATATTGTGTGTATGTTATTGAAATGCTTGGTATGTGTGGGATCTGACCATCTAGTTGTTTATCTTTAGTAGCCTCTCTTACGGGGAAATGTCTCCTAGTGTTTCCACCGAGCCATGGTAGCTTGCTACTGCTCCGGAACACTTAGGCTGGCCGGCATGTGTCCTTCTTCGTTCCTGTGTCTGTCCCTTCGGGGAAATGTCACGCGGTGAATAC
>NW_025269958.1:653-1419 GCF_018294505.1 Triticum aestivum | reverse complement strand
TGTACAAAACGGACAATCTCTTTCAAAGTATCAGGATTTCATCCGGAAACTCGTGTGCTACAAAGGGATTTCATTTTTTAAACCTTATTTGAACTCCGACTTTTTGTGTGTTCAAAATGCACCATTCAAAGCCACATCATCATTTTTCAATCCTTTCTGACTTCATTTGTTATTTTTCATGCATTTACTAATTATTTTGAGCTATAAGACCCTAAAATTGAAAAGCATTTCAAATGAACTCTGAAAAGGTTGAAAGTTGGCATGATATCATCATTTCATCCACATAGCATGTGCAAGAATGTTGAGAGGGTTACGGCAAAAACTGGATGCACTTCGTGTACAAAACGGACAATCTCTTTCAAAGTATCAGGATTTCATCCGGAAACTCGTCTGTTACAAAGGGATTTAATTTTTTAAAACTTATTTGAACTCCTGACTTTTTGTGTGTTCAAAATGCACCATTCAAAGCCACATCATCATTTTTCAATCCTTTCTGACTTCATTTGTTATTTCTCATGCATTTACTAATTGTTTTGAGCTATAAGACCCTAAAATTGAAAAGCATTTCAAATGAAGTCTGAAAAGGTTGAAAGTTGTCATGATATCATCATTTCATCCACATAGCATGTGCAAGAAAGTTGAGAGGGTTACGGCAAAAACTGGATGCACTTCGTGTACAAAACGGACAATCTCTTTCAAAGTATCAGGATTTCATCCGGAAACTCGTCTGTTACAAAGGGATTTCATTTTTTAAACGTTATTTGAA
>NW_025269958.1:0-529 GCF_018294505.1 Triticum aestivum | reverse complement strand
ATGCATTTACTAATTATTTTGAGCTATAAGACCCTAAAATTGAAAAGCATTTCAAATGAACTCTGAAAAGGTTGAAAGTTGGCATGATATCATCATTTCATCGACATAGCATGTGCAAGAAAGTTGAGAGGGTTATGGCAAAAACTGGATGCACTTCGTGTACAAAACGGACAATCTCATTCAAAGTATCAGGATTTCATCCGGAAACTCGTCTGTTACAAAGGGATTTCATTTTTTAAACCTTATTTGAACACCTGACTTTTTGTGTGTTCAAAATGCACCATTCAAAGCCACATCATCATTTTTCAATCCTTTCTGACTTCATTTGTTATTTTTCATGCATTTACTAATTATTTTGTGCTATAAGAACCTAAAATTGAAAAGCATTTCAAATGAACTCTGAAAAGGTTGAAACTTGGTATGATATCATCATTTCATCCACATAGCATGTGCAAGAAAGTTGAGAGGGTTACGGCAAAAACTGGATGCACTTCGTGTACAAAACGGACAATCTCTTTCAAAGTATCAG
>NW_025269957.1:0-1419 GCF_018294505.1 Triticum aestivum | reverse complement strand
AAACTCAGATTATGACTCTGGTCATCTTTTAGTTTTTTTAATGTATGTCCATATGAAGGGACCATACAATTTATTTTGGTTGGGTGGAGGTACACCAGTTCACCTAGAATTAGCAGGACGTGTCCATTTTACTTTGCATGCGCCTACACTAGATTCGCCAATATCTAGTTATTTTGTCGATGATGCCGGCTAGCATTATTTGGGGCCGATGCATTTTTTATATAGTGCACTCATTTAGTCTATTTTATAGACATCTGGTTAATATAACACCATTTACGATTTGAGCGGCATTTGTTTATGCATCATGAAGTGCGAATATTACTTTCTATACACACAGGTTTGAACAAGGTTAATTTGTGCTGCATGACTCATTTTCGCATATCATGCACGCATGTGATCATAGAACATGCGACTAAGTATGGTGTCTTTTGACGAGCACCTATTGTTTTGCAATATTTTTTATATGTATTTTATTTGTTCATCATTTTTTATGTTGATTTTCCCCGAGTCATACCTTGCCGTGATTCCACTGAGCACAAATTCTTCACTCTACATAAGGGAATAAATACCTTGATTTGTGTCACGTCATTGATACAGAATGAATATATTTAAATGCGTAAATGCATACAATAAAAAGGAGATCAAACATTGCAGGTACATTATTTCCAGAACTCTTACATTTACATAAAAGATCTGTTAATTACATCTCCGAAGAGAAAACCCCTGATTAAGAATTCCAACATAGCTATTACATAAGATTGCAACACATTCCTATTACAACATGCTACAAAAAAAAAAGAAATTCATCCTCGCGATCGTCGACGCCGGCATGCTCGGGGGAGCCTTGGACTTTGTTGATATTATCATATGCGATGACTTTCATTTATATTTGCTTTCATTTGACTCGTACTGGTATTGGCAGTACGTGTCTGCATGCTTGAATGACTTCACTTACTTTTCCTTGTTGACTAACCAATATATAGACTTTGATTTATTTTCTTTACTTTGTATGAGAAAGTCATCTTAATGGTTAACCAATCTGTTAAATGAGTCTTCAAACATCATGATGCATGCGTATGGGACATATAATCATGCACGTGTTCTGTGCAATGCAACTACTTTAGTACTAACAATTGTAGTACTCTTTGTTTTATGAGTAGATGACATCTATGTTTTCTTACTATTTGCAAGCCGTATGGGGGATGCATGATCTAACTTTCATCTTATGCGAAGATAAGCTAGATGCGACCTTTTTGAGCATACACATATATGGAGCAGATAACAGATATTTAATTTGTTTTGGTGGCATATGCAAGTGCACTACAATATTTCGAGTGCGATCAAACTCAGATTATGACTCTGGTCATCTTTTAGTTTTTTTAATGTATGTCCATATGAAGGGACCATACAATTTATTTT
>NW_025269956.1:0-1419 GCF_018294505.1 Triticum aestivum | reverse complement strand
CTCTCTCACTCTCCCGCAGTTCTTCCCTCCTCTCCCTCGCTCTCTCTCTCTCACACGGCCGAACACCACCCTCGCCGCCGTTCGCCACAGCAGCCGTCTCCGGCCACCCCTCGCTCCCCCGACTAGCTCAGAAGCTCCGCCACGGCCCCCTCTTCCCTCTCCACCGACCCACAGCTCCCCGGAAGCCCTGCATCGCCGCCACGTCGCCGTTCCCCTCTTCGGGCTCCGACCATCGTCATCGTCGAATTCGTCGTCTCCAGCGCGTTCCCGAGCCCGCTAACCATCCCTGCAGCTCCGCGGTGAGCCCCCGGATCGTTTCCCCCTTCTCCCCTGGTCTCTTCCGACCTCTAGGCCGTAGCCCCACCTTGGCCGAGAGCTCCACGCCGCCGGCGATGTCGCCGTCGTGGCCACGGTCACCGTAGCACCCAACCGAGCACACTATCGTGCTCCACACCTCACTAGGAGTACGCAGCACGCGCTAACGCCTCCCCAAACCCCCTGCAACACCGATCCCGACCGCACCCGAACTCCGGCGGCCGCAGCCGAGCTCGCCGCCGTCGACTCCGGCCACCCCAGGCCCAGCCACGGCCACCGTTCGACGCGCGGGAGCAAGAGCTTTCCAACGAGCCCAAGCACGGCGTCGCCCGTGCCCTGTAGCGCGATCCCGCGTCGCGCCGCCGTCTCGGACCTCGCCGGCGTCACGTCGCCGGTGGGTTTGACCCACTTTGACCACGGCAGGACACCCCTTGAGTCCCTGACAGGTGGGCCCAGCACTGTAGCTAATTAGGATTAGTGCTAACCACTAATGGTTAACCCCTGACACTGACAGTGGGCCCCCAGCGCCACTAACCCCTAATTAGGATTAAACTAACCCTGTCTAACCCCCTGTCACTGACGTGTGGACCCCACACGTCCGGTTTGACTCCAGCCAGCCGCAGTTGACCACTGACGTCATGCTGACGTCATGCTGGCGCAGTAATTATAATTTCTGGATTTAAATTTAATCAGGAAATTCCAGAATATTATTTAAACTTCAAAAATTCATAACTTTTATTCTGTAACTCCAAATTAGACAAATTATATATGAAAAATGATCAGAAAAATCCAATCTATCCATCTGTACTATTTTCATGCATGATCAAACAAGTTAAATTGATGTTTTAAGCAGAACAAGGAAAAGCACTTTAAAAGGCCATGTTTGAGTTTGAAATTTGAATCTTTGATTCAAATTTGTTCAAACCCTTCTGGTTTTAGTTGCATTAGCCCAACACACTCATATTGCCATGTTTCATGCATGCATCATATTGTCGCATATTGTTTGGTGATGTTTGTGCATCGCTGTCCTTTACGACAGGTTCTGCCTCCGAGGAGTACCGTGATTACCCTAACGAAGAACCGTATCAGTGCATCGAACCATCA
>NW_025269955.1:0-1419 GCF_018294505.1 Triticum aestivum | reverse complement strand
GGCAGTGCCATAAATAAGTTGCACTATCATTATTAACTTTGCATCTTTTGGCATCAATATTATGAATATGTGTATCACTACGATCGAGATCCAACAAACTATTTTCATTGGGTGTATAACCATCGAAGGTCTTATTCATGTAAACAGAATAACAATTATTCTTTAACTTCAAATGAATAACCGTATCGCAATAAACATGATCAAATCATATTCATGCTCAACGCAAACGCTAAATAACATTTATTTAGGTTTAACACTAATCTCGAAAATATAGGGAGTGTGTGATGATGATCATATCAATCTTGGAACTACTTCCAACACTCATCGTCACTTCCTCTTCAACTAGTCTCTGTTTATTCTGTAACTCCTGTTTCGAGTTACTAATCTTAGCAACCGAACAAGTATCAAATACTCAGGGGCTACTATAAACACTAGTAAAGCACACATCAATAACCTGTATATCAAATATACCCTTGTTCACTTTGCCATCCTTCTTATCCACCAAATATTCAGGGCATTTCCGCTTCCAGTGACCATTTCCTTTGCAGTGTAAGCACTGAGTTTCAGGCTTTGGTCCAGCTTTGGTCTTCTTCACGGGAGTGACAACTTGTTTGCCATTCTACTTGAAGTTTCCCTTTCTTTCCCTTTGCCATTTTCTTGAAAGTAGTGGTCTTGTCAATCATCAACACTTGATGCTCTTTCTTGATTTCTACCTTCGTTGATTTCAACATCACGAAGAGCTCGGGAATCATTTTCGTCATCCCTTGCATACTATAGTTCATCTCGAAGTTCTAGTAACTTAGTGATGGTGACTAGAGAATTCTGTCAATCACTATCTTATCTGGAAGATTAACTCCCACTTGATTCAAGCGATTGAAGTAACCAGACAATGTGAGCACATGCTCACTAGTTGAGCAATTCTCCTCCATCTTTTAGCTATAGAACTTGTTGGAGACTTCATATCTCTCAACTCGGGTATTTGCTTGAAATATTAACTTCAGTTCCTGGAACATCTCATATGGTCCATGACGTTCAAAACATCTTTGAAGTCCCGATTCTAAGCCGTTAAGCATGGTGCACTAAACTATCAAGTAGTCATCATATTGAGCTAGCCAAACGTTCATAACGTCTGCATCTGCTCCTACAATAGGTCTGTCACCTAGCGGTGCATTAAGGACATAATTCTTCTGTGCAGCAATGAGGATAAACCTCATATCACAGATCCAATCCGCATCATTGCTACTAACATTTTTCAACACAATTTTCTCTAGGAACAGATCAAAATAAACATATGAAAGCAACAACGCGAGCTATTGATCTATAACATAATTTGCAAAATACTACCAGGACTAAGTTCATGATAAATTAAAGTTCAATTAATCATATTACTTAAGAACTCCCACTTAGATAGACATCCCT
>NW_025269954.1:0-1419 GCF_018294505.1 Triticum aestivum | reverse complement strand
GGGTGTAAGACAGATTTACACACGCGAAACACTTAGGTTGACTTGACGAGCCTAGCATGTACAGACATGGCCTCGAGTCGTATAGTAGATACGATCAACATGATGATGTTCGCCGATGATGACTAGTCCGTCTCACGTGATGATCGGACATGGCCTAGTTGACTCGAATCATGTAATCACTTAGATGACTAGAGGGATGTCTATCTGAGTGGGAGTTCATGTGATGAACTTAATTATCCTGAACATAGTCAAAAGATCTTTGCAAATTATGTCGTAAGCTCGCGCTTTAGTTCCACTGTTTAGATATGTTCCTAGAGAAAATATAGTTGAAAGTTGACAGTAGCGATTATGGGGACAGTAGAAAGCTTATGTCCTTAATGCACCGCTTAGTGTACTGAACCCCAATCGTCATCTGTGGATGTTGCGAACATCGGACATACACGTTTTGATAACTACGTGATAGTTCAGTTAAACAGTTTAGAGTTGAGGCACCAAAGACGTTTTTCAAAACGTCGCGGAACATGTGAGATGTTTCGAGGGCTGAAATTGGGATTTCAGGCTCGTGCCCACGTCATGAGGTATAAGACCTCCGACAATTTTCTTAGCCTGCAAACTAACAGAGAAAAGCTCAATCGTTGAGCTTGTGCTCAGATTGTCTGAGTGCAACAATCACTTGAATCGAGTGGGAGTTGATCTTCCAGATGAGATAGTGATGTTTTTCCAAAGTCATTGCCACCAAGCTGCTAGAGCTTCATGATGAACTATAACATATCAGGGATAGATGATCCTTGAGGTATTCACGATGTTTGACACCGCGAAAGTAGAAATCAAGAAGGAGCATCAATTGTTGATGGTTGGTGAAAGCACTAGTTTCAAGAAGGGCAAGGGCAAGAAGGGACACTTCATGAAATGGCAAATCAGTTGCTGCTCCAGTGAAGAAACCCAAGGTTGAACCCAAACCCGAGACTAAGTGCTTCTGTAATAAGGGGAACAGCCACTGGAGCAGAATTACCCTAGATACTTGGTAGATAAGAAGGCTGGCAAGGTCGATAGAAGTATATTGGATATACATTATGTTAATGTGTACTTTACTAGTACTCGTAGTAGCACCAGGGTATTAGATACCGGTTCGGTTGCTAAGTGTTAGTAACTCGAAATAAAAGCTACGGAATAAACGGAGACTAGCTAAAGGTGAGCTGACGATACGTGTTGGAAGTGTTTCCAAGGTTGATGTGATCAAGCATCGCACGCTCCCTCTACCATCGAGATTGGTGTTAAACCTAAATAATTGTTATTGGTGTTTGCGTTGAGCATAGACATGATTGGATTATGTCTGTCGCAATACGGTTATTCATTCAAGGAGAATAATGGTTACTCTGTTTATTTGAATAATACCTTCAATGGTCTAGCACCTAAAAG
>NW_025269953.1:0-1419 GCF_018294505.1 Triticum aestivum | reverse complement strand
TCGTGATTCAGATCACCGATGATCAAGTGCCGAACGGACGGCACCTCCGCGTTCAACACACGTACAGCCCGGTGACGTCTCCCACGCCTTGATCCAGCAAGGAGAGAGGGAGAGGTTGAGGAAGACTCCATCCAACAGCAGCACAACGGCGTGGTGGTGGTGGAGGAGCGTGGCAATCCCGCAGGGCTTCGCCAAGCACCATGGGAGAAGAGGAGGAGGGAGAGGGGCAGGGCTGCACCAACGAGAGATCAAATCGCGTGTTATGGGCAGCCCCATGCCTCAATATATATAGGGGGGAAGGGGGCTGCGCCCCCTTTAGGGTTTTCCCACCCCCTAGGGGCGGCGGCCAGCCCTAGATGGGTTTTGGGGTGCGGCCAAGAAGGGGGGGAGGAGTCCATCCTCCCCAAGGCACCTCGGAGGTGCCTTCCCCCTTGAGGACTCTTCCCTCTAGGGTTCCCTAGGCGCATGGGCCTCTTGGGGCTGGTGCCCTTGGCCCATGTAGGCCAAGGCGCACCCCCTACAGCCCATGTGGCCCCCCGGGGCAGGTGGCCCCACCCGGTGGACCCCCGGGACCCTTCCGGTGGTCCCGGTACAATACCGATGACCCCGAAACTTGTCCCGATGGCCGAAACAGGACTTCCTATATATAAATCTTTACCTCCGGACCATTTCGGAACTCCTCGTGACGTCCGGGATCTCATCCGGGACTCCGAACAACATTCGGTAACCACATACAAGCTTCCTTTATAACCCTAGCATCATCGAACCTTAAGTGTGTAGACCCTACGGGTTCGGGAGACATGCAGACATGACCGAGACGTTCTCCGGTCAATAACCAACAGCAGGATCTGGATACCCATGTTGGCTCCCACATGTTCCACGATGATCTCATGGATGAACCACGATGTCAAGGACTCAATCGATCCCGTATACAATTCCCTTTGTCTATCGGTATGTTACTTTCCCGAGATTCGATCGTCGGTATCCAATACCTTGTTCAATCTCGTTACCGGCAAGTCACTTTACTCGTTCCGTAACACATCATCCCGTGATCAACTCCTTGGTCACATTGCGCATATGATGATGTCCTACCGAGTGGGCCCAGAGATACCTCTCCGTTTACACGGAGTGACAAATCCCAGTCTCGATCCGCATAAAACAATAGATACTTTCGGAGATACCTGTAGTGCACCTTTATAGTCACCCAGTTACGTTGTGACGTTTGATACACCCAAAGCACTCCTACGGTATCCAGGAGTTACATGATCTCATGGTCAAAGGAAGAGATACTTGACATTGGCAAAGCTCTAGCAAATGAACTACACGATCTTTTGTGCTAGTCTTAGGATTGGGTCTTGTCCATCACATCATTCTCCTAATGATGTGATCCCGTTATCAACGACATCCAATGTCCATAGC
>NW_025269952.1:0-1419 GCF_018294505.1 Triticum aestivum | reverse complement strand
TGTTTCAGCATCTGATCTTGCTGTAACTTGCAGGTAAGGTAAGGGAGGCCCAGCAGAAGAAAGACCTTGAGCTAGCTGAGAAGATCAAGCTTGCTGACGAGAAGTTAGCTTCAGTCACCAAGCTCGAACAAGACAATACCAATCTGAAAACTGCTCTTGGGATTGCCAACAAGGAGGTCAGTCGACTGAAAACTGATAAAGCTGCCCTGACCGTCCAAGTCAGCAAATTGACTGAGAAGAAAACTGAACTGGAGGCCTTCCTGAGTGGCCTTGCCAAGAAGCTGTTTCTTATGCTTGAAGGTAAACCTCCATGTTTGGCAAATATTTCCAATTGTGGCTTTTTCCATTCGACTATCTCCTTGACTTAGTGATCATCCTTGCAGAATTTTGTCAAAACTTTGAAGAAGAAACCAGCCGACTGGAGCCAAACCTCGACCCCGTCAATTCTCCGGTGAACGACGAAGTTGCCATGGATGTTTTCCGACCGGAGTCTCGTGTTGCAGCTGTCGTGGACTATCTCGCAAGGCTGAAGGCCGCCACATCTCGCATCGACTCGACGCTCTGGCCTGAGGAGACGCTTCAGAATGACCTTGAATCGTTGACGGCCCGCTTGAACACGATCCCTGGTCGAGTGCAGGAGTGGAAGAAGTCCTCGGCTCGGTGTGGTGCAGATGTCGCTCTGTGTCTGGCCCGAGTCCACTGCAAAGATGCGCGAGAAGAGAAGCTGGCGGCCCTTCGGGTGGCCAATACCAAGAAGCACGACTTCAGGTCCTTTATGGAGACTTTCCTTGCAGCTGCCACTCGGATCACCGACGGAATTGACCTTGATGAATTTGTTGCACCTTCCAGCCCTCCACAGGAGGGGTAAAAAACTTCTTCTGGCTCGACGCTTTAAATTTGCCTCGGTATGCCGAGTGAAATTGTAACCGACAAACCTTAACAGGCTTGACGCCTGAGCACTTTCGGTTCCTTTAGATGTCGATTCAAACTTGGATTTGGTGCTTGAATACGATTGCCTTCGGCTCGGAATGTCTTTTGCAGGTTCAAAGCAAGGCGCCTTTTCTGCAATCGACCTATTCTTTAGTCCACTTAGGCGAGCACAGGGCTGCAGCTAAGCCCCCGAGTGAGAGGGTTGCTCTTCACTCGGTAGGATTTTTGTAACTTAGGCGAGCACGAGGCTGCAGCTAAGCCTCCGAGTGGAAGGCTGGCTTACCACTCGGTAGGATTTTGATAACTTAGGCGAGCACGAGGCTGCAGCTAAGCCTCCGAGTGAGAGGATCGCTCTTCACTCGGTAGGATTTTCACAACTTAGGCGAGTGCTTGGACTGCAGCTAAGCCCCCGAGTGAGAGGGTTGCTCTTCACTCGGTAGGATTTTTATAACTTAGGCGAGCACGAGGCTGCAGCTAAGCCTCCGAGTG
>NW_025269951.1:0-1419 GCF_018294505.1 Triticum aestivum | reverse complement strand
ACAGGCATGTACAAAAGCCTCAAAGGGCATCAGACTCTTTGTGATGTGCTTAAAAAGCATATCCTCAACAGGAACCCTAGGAAAGAGGGTATTGCCTTTGAGAGGAAACTCAATGCTGATGGTACATATTGGAAGCCTGAGCAGTACCCCAAAACCTCATGGGTTGCTGCAAAGGGACCTCCAGTTGATCCATGTAATTTATCTGGCTTTACATGTGAATCTCCTCATTCTTCTGATGAGTCATTTGACTCCAACTATAAACTGTTCAAAAATCAGAATGGTGAAGTATTTGCTAGATATGTTGGCACTAACTGCAGGAACGGTTCCCCTATGTAGAAAATCTGGGTTCCCAAAATGTGCCTTGAAAGTCTTCAGGTGAATGTCCTCATGACACCACCTGTGAAGAATAGGAACCCTAGACCAAATTCTTCATACGGACCAAATCCTTCATACGGATCCAAGTCCTCATACGGACCAAATTCCTCACGTGGATCAAATTCCTCAAAAGGATCAAAGTCCTCATATGAATATCATCGTGCTAACAACTTTGTTTCACAGGGAAGAGCTAAGGGCTATGAATATGAGCATTATTCTTCTAACCATTACGTTCATAAGTCCTCGAAGAATTTCTCTGCTTATTCATATGCTTATCCTAACTCCTCCTATGTGAAACGAAATGGACTGGCTTCTATGCCACCTTTCTTGTATGGAGATCGCAGAGTGATGAACTCTTTGCCACCCCTCCAGATGTGGGTGGTGAAGAAAAAGAACTAATCTCTTCTGCAGGGTCAGGTCTCCAGACGTGCTCAAACGTCTGAAGAATTTGCTGGAGACCTGAAAAGTGCCTGATAGGACGCAGGCTAATCATGAAGAAATGAACTCTCATTTCTCACGTCCTCATACTGCTTTATCTGTTCTATTACTTGATGAAATTGATCTGATGAATTGATGGCATATTCTTCACTGATGAAGTATATGAGTTCGTAAGCTGCACTAATTCATCTGCAGGATGATCAACCCAAAGCCAATGAGTGGGTCCTCGATAGTGGATGTACGAATCACATGACTGGTGACAAGAATCTATTGATGGATGCTCCCTTATCTCCATCACATCTGAAGCATATCATCTTCACTGACAAAGGCAAAAGTCAGGTATTGGGTCTAGGTAAGGTTGCGATCTCAAAGGATCGACACATGGACAAAGTCATGCTTGTCGAGTCCTTAGGATACAACCTCATGTCTGTCTCAATGCTTTGTGATCTTGATATGGTTGTTGTCTTTGGCAAGTATCGTTGTGTTGTGATCATGGAAGCTGACAATTCCAAAGTCTTCGAAGGCTTTAGGAGAGGAGACTTGTATATTGTTGATTTCTCTACAGGACCACAACCAGCCGTGTGCCTACTTGCAAAAGCTTCAGAA
>NW_025269950.1:0-1419 GCF_018294505.1 Triticum aestivum | reverse complement strand
TCACCTCCTAGCCTTGACCACGGCATCGCGACCTGGCATACCAGCGACAGCTGAAGCCTGCCTGGGGACCGGAACCTGTCAGCGTAGAGCACCAAGCCCTTGTGAGGAAAGAAAGTGGGAGCCGAGCCAGGACAGGACACACATCTCGCATCGATTCATAATAAGGATATAATATTCACAAAAGACATGGCAGGCGCCTTACATACCCCCGCGGGGTGTTACCTCGATTCCTCGTAGGGAACAAAAGGTGCTAATCCTAAGGAGCGTTAACTACGCGCACCTTCGCACGAGACGCCATCATCAACACTGGGCCGACAGGCGCCGACGCCAACCCCATCCAGATCAGTGGCGTCAGCGGCCCGACGCAGCTGCCCTGCTCCGGGCGTGACGCGAGCTCGGGGGCTCGTAGATGTCGTCGCTCATCTCCGGAGTCACGTGAAGCTTGGGGGAGTCGCTGGATCCTCCGGCTCCTCCGCTGTTGCCTGAGGAGCTGCCGGGGAATTGGTTGGCAGGCCTAGTCCTTGCCACTTCTTTGCCCCGGCCGCTTTCCTTAGGGCAGCACTCCAGCCGGCGCCCTTCCGCGTCGAAGACCTTGAAGAACATCAAGGAGGCGCCATCGTATTCAAGATGAATTACGAGGGCACCCCCTGTCCGGCAGACCCGGGCGATCTCGCCCCAGCCCCGGGTCATGTAGACCTTGCCCGAAGCAACGACCGCGACCTCCGCTCCGGTCGCAAGGGTGCTGCAGTCAGCATGCTGCAGCCAGAGCTTAAGAGACCCACTCGGCGGCATCTCGAAGGTGAAGGAGGGAGGAAGGCGAATCCAAGAGCATGGAGGCATGGCAGCGTGAAGCACAAGCTCGCGAGAAGAGCCCTCGGCGTGGACTCCAGGGGTGATGATGCGCACCGCAGTGACTCGCCAGTGTCGCCGGCGGCACTGTCGGTGTCGCTCGGCGTCTTCTTCTCCAGGGCCCTCGATTCGGGCGTACAAGGGCAGCGAGAACCCAGGCGATGGGCGCTCGTACCAGGGCCACGGCGTCTCCTACCATGCGACCACGTCGCAGCGGCCGGGGACAGGTCGCTTCTTCGGCGGAAGCAGATCGGGACCCTCTCGGGGGGCCTTTCCCTTCTCTTCCGCTGAGAACCGGCGGCTCGGCGCCATTGGCGTAGGGTGAAGCAAAGACGAGGAAGAAGAAGGAGAGAAGCAAGAAGAGATGGACTACGGGGGCTCTCGCCGGCCCTTACTTATAGTCCGGAGGAGGCCAACCGTCGGCCTCCACGAGCACAGGTAATCATGACCCATTTCTGCATGCAGGGACTTGTCAAGTCGAGCAGTTGTCGAGGCAGTGTGGGGAAGCGGAGACACCCACGTCCAATCAACCGCCACGCGGCGCCCAAGGCCGCAGGCTGATGGGGCCCG
>NW_025269949.1:0-1419 GCF_018294505.1 Triticum aestivum | reverse complement strand
AACACAAAACTCAACAGAAAACTCGTAAGCTCCGTTAGTATAAGAAAATAAAACCACCACTTAGATACTGTAATGAACTCATTCTAAATTCATATTGGTGTAATATCTACTGTACTCCAACTTATCTATGGTTCATACCCTCCGATACTACTCATAGATTCATCAAAATAAGGAAACAACACATAGAAAACAGAATATGTCAAAAACAGAACAGTCTGTAGTAATCTGTATCAAACGTATACTTCTGGAACTCCAAAAAATCCTACCAAATTAGGAAGTCCTAAGTACTTCGTGTACCAATCCAAAGCAAAACGAATCAGATCAGAATCACGTTCCTGTGAATTATCAAAACTAATTTACTGGGTGCAAAAGTTTCTGATTTTCAGCAGGATCAACACAACTATCACCGTAAGCCATCCTAAAGGTCTTACTTGGCACTTTATTGAAACAAAAGCTGCAAAACATGATTACTACAGTAGCATAATCATGTGGACTCACAAAAACAGTAAGGATAATTATTGGGTTGTCTCCCAACAAGCGCTTTTCTTTAATGCCTTTCTAGCTAGGCATGATGATGACAATGATGCTCACATAAAAGATGAGAATTGAAACATAACGAGAGCATCATGAAGCATATGACTAGCACTTTTAAGTCTAACCCACTTCCTATGCATAGGGATTTTGTGAGCAAACAACTTATGGGAACGATAATCAACTAGCATAGGAAGGTAAAACAAGCATAGCTTCAATACTTGAAGCACATAGAGAGGAAACTTGATATTATTGCAATTACTACAAGCATATGTTCCTCCCTCATAATAATTTTCAGTAGCATCATGAATGAATTCAACAATGTAACCAGCACCTAAAGCATTCTTTTCATGATCTACTAGCATAGAAAATTTACTACTCTCCTCATAAGCAAAATTCTTCTCATGAATAGTAGTGGGAGCAAACTCAACAAAATAACTATCATATGATTTAAAATTAGGATCAAGATGACAAGTTTCATGGTTATTATTATTCTTTAAAGCATACGTGTCATCACAATAATCATCATAGATAGGAGGCATACTTTCATCGTAGTAAATTTGCTCATCAAAGCTTGGGGGACAAAAAATATCATATTCATAAAACATAGCTTCCCCAAGCTTGTGGCTTTGCATATCATTAGCATCATGGATATTCAAGGAATTCATACTAACAAGAGTGCAATCATGTTCATCATTCATATATTTTATGCCAAGCATTCTATGTAATTCTTCTTCTAGTACTTGAGCACAATTTTCCTTACCATCATTTTCAAGAAAGGCATTAAAAAGATGAAGCATATGAGGCATCCTTAATTCTATTTTTTTGTAGTTTTCTTTTATAAATTAAACTAGTGATAAAACAAGAAACAAAAAGATTCGATTGCAA
>NW_025269948.1:0-1419 GCF_018294505.1 Triticum aestivum | reverse complement strand
CCCCCCCCTTTAGTACCGGTTCATCACGAACCGGCGCTAAAGTGCCACCACGTGGCACGAGCCAGGCCTGTTTGCGTGTAGGGCATTAGTACCGGTTGGTAACACCAACCGGTACTAAATGTTTGGGTGTTTTTTTATATTTTTTCTTTAATTTTGTGTTTTCAATTTAATTTAGTGATTGTTTTACATTATAATGAGTTGTTAAATCATTAGGTGAAAGTACCGCGGATTAGTTTCGACTGGATGCATTGGATAGCTAGCTAAGTGATCAAGTATATGCCATATCCATATTAATTATACTTGATCAACTATAGTATATACGGATATGGCATATACTTGATCACTTAGGTAGGATCCATCCAGCTGAAACTAATCTGCGGTTTCTTTCATTAAATGATATAATAACTCATCATCATCATCATATTAATCATCATAGTCATGCATTACCGCTAGCTATATATATATCTAATCACCACCAGCACTACTAGCTTAAAGAAGAAACATTCACTTGTACCAGAAGCAAAAATATCATCGAGTTCAACATTATTGTCATGATATTTTAAGTGTTCATATATAACACCACAAAAGCAAATCACTTAAGTTCAGAACGAAGAACACGGACATGAAAGGACAATTACTAACTAAGAGCAGCATCAAGAACTAGCTAAATCACTCCTGCTAGCTACTCTCTCTCTCGTAAAATAGCATAGAACATGTATAACTCTCCTGATTCATCAAACTGGAGCATGCCGATGAACCTGTCTCCTAATCGTGGGCTGCGCTTCTCATTGCTGCCCCCTAGTACTTCTCTGCGATCGTTAACAATTTTCCTCCAATCTTTCACTATTAAGCATTCATCGCTTCTAGAAATCCTGAATGCATTAATGTGCAATGCAGGATATCTTGGTCGTAAGCTAACAATTGACATGCGACCTTTAATCTCGATCCCCTGAGGCACAACTGTCATCGGGAGTCCCTGTTGAAGAACATCGTATAGTACTTAATTAATATACTTAGCAATGATAGTTTAGCAGAAAAATTATGTATGCAAAAGATGCACTGAGGACAAATAGTAAAAATCTTACCATCATTCCTAAATAGATGTGACCGTAGTTCAATACCATCACTATTGGTCGCACATTTTGAGTACTAATATTTCTAAGTGCAGGAAGAAAATTTGTCTTGACAGTATGAAGATCCTCAAGCCATGAAACATAATGACTTATCTCCTCGCAGTTTAGTTCAGCTCCGGGACAGTAGTAGGTCCTGTCTACCAAGCGCCGGACATGTTTGGTTGAATGGAGATAAGTTGTCAATAGAAATTAGTTGTCAATTATTTTTGAATAAGCAATATCAAAGACAAAAATATAGTTGAGAAGAACTCACATAATGGTAGAACTGGAGGCGTCTGCACATCGA
>NW_025269947.1:0-1419 GCF_018294505.1 Triticum aestivum | reverse complement strand
GGAATCGGAGCTACGGTTTGGAAATGGCAAGCGTTTTAAGATACGACACCGGTCTGCGATTTACAGCAAGTAGGCATCTAAATGCAACGAAATGAACATGCTACAGCCACCAAACATGAAAACAAAATACATGGCAGTGATGTACACAAGATGGTTGACAAAACACTAGCACTGAGCCATAGGCAAATTCATCCATTAAGAGGTTCAAACAAGCATGGCTAAAACGCAAATGCAAAACAGATTCCAGACTTAGTGAAATTAACACTAGTCTGAAATTTCAGATCACGATGCTCTCTTCGGAGCAGCAAAACAACATGATAGAAAACCTGAACATGACAAGTAAGGACATGGCATGGAGCTACTCAACAAGCTTAACAAAACACCCAAAGTGACCTGGGGCCAAAAGGGTTCACAAAATACTCTACCGAGCTCACGAACATCGCTCGAACACAATCAGTTTTCAGACTTAGTGAAAACTGAGACACGCTGAAATATAATTCACGAAGGCATGTAAACGAGCTCGATGCACTCACTACGGTGCAAGTCATGGCAAGGAAAGCATATAACCAGCAAGAAGGCACAAAGTGCTAGCTACACATGGCAAGAACGAAGGCATAGCATGCATGGAACACTAACGGTAGCATCGGCAAAATCGCAAACAAGTTGACGATCTGCCCAGATTAACAACGAAGCAAAAGTTGAGCTCGATTGAGTCAACCTAGAGCACTCCACATATGCCAACAAAGACATGGATGGATAGAGCATAACATAAATATCAAAACTCCCTTACTGATCATCCTCAAAAGAGGCACGGATCACTAGGAAACAAGCTGGACATATAGCATCACGAACTAAAATATCCCAGACTTAGTGAAAATCACTAAGTCCCTGAAATCTGCAATCTCAGGTACCTCTCTTCCCAAGCTTGCACAAGACAACACACACATCCTAAAAATGCATGGGTGGCGCCTCTGGAAAGAAGACAAAATGCTTAACAATTCATCCCAAAGGGGTACAGGCATATCATGCACGAATTAAACATGGCAAAAATGACAAAAGTGCATGATGAACTAAAGGATCTGCAATTTAACTCACGAAGCCTCCTTCTAACAGCCTTTTGGGCATCAAGATGACCTCAAATACAAATGACGCAATGGAATGAAATGATGCACATGTCGAGATGAAGATTCTGATATATCATATGCCCAAAACAGAGCTACGGTTGCGGAGATGCAAGCAGCCAAACATTGCTCGAAAATTAGGGTTTCGGGAAGAGAAAATCAACCGAAATATCCCAGATCCAGATCTGGATCGGGCACGGATACCGAGGCGGCGGCGGTACTGTTCACCGGCGACGACGGGGAAGGAGGCAGCGGCCGGCGACGAGGGGACCGGAGGGCGGGGCGGCGGCCGGCTGGC
>NW_025269946.1:0-1419 GCF_018294505.1 Triticum aestivum | reverse complement strand
GCTACCTGCAGATTTTGGGGTTAGTCCCACTTTTAACATTGCAGATTTGAAGCCTTATTTGGGTGAGGAAGATGAGTTTCCGTCGAGGACGACTTCATTTCAAGAAGGGGAGGATGATGAGGACATCAATACCATTGTTACACCCACAGCCCCTACTGCTACATATACGGGACCAATTACTAGAGCTCGCGCACGCCAATTAAATTATCAGGTACTTTCGTTTCTTGGTAATGATTCTAATGTTCATGAGAATATGATGCTGCCTAAATTGGATACATTTGTTTTGCTTACAAATGAAGGGCCTAGCTTGGAGAAGGATGAACATTGGAGCAAGAACAAGCATGGAGATGATGCCATGCGCAAGGGGAACAAGAACAGAGTTACAAGTGATGATTTCAGGACTTTGAAGCCACCATAATGGGTGCATGAAGCCATGGACGAAATATACAAGATGCCACTTCATAAATTTCGTCCCGAGGCTATTATAGGTGCTGTGTCACCTTTTTATTGGGCCAGGCCCATGAAATTTCAAAATACATAAGTATAGGCTATTTTTAGAGTCCGTATGTGTGGGTAAACAAGAGATAGGGTTGATTTCGGACCCCTCCACCAAGGGCCACGAAATTCCCCCTCTCTTCCTCCATATATACAGTCCTTAGGGCACCGTTTAGACTTTGGGGTTTTGTTTAGATTAAAAGTTCGCCATTGCTGCAACTTCGCGTACTTCGTTTGTGTTCAACGACCAGACAAAGGCGTCACAGAACCCCACCTTGATCAATAAAGCTTTCATCTTATATTCGCAATATCCAGATTGCAATCTTAGTTTCTTGCTTGTTCTTCGTTTGCTCGCAGGAAACAGACCCTCGTGGTCAGGTTGATCGTGCTCCGGCGTGGTCAATAACCTCTCGGAGTTGGTTTAGCGATTGCTAAGGCGCGACGTCCTCGCACGTTCGTAGTCGGATCGTCAAAGTCGACTTCCACCAAAGCGATATCCATCATCTCATCGAAAGACCGGACAACTTTGCCTCTATCACTAAATTGGATACATTTGTTTTGCTTACAAATGAAGGGCCTAGCTTGGAGAAGGATGAACATTGGAGCAAGAACACGCATGGAGTTGATGGCATGCGCAAGGGGATCAAGAACGGAGTTACAAGTGATGATTTCAGGACTTTGAAGCTGCCATAAGGAGTGCATGAAGCCTTGGACGAAATATACAAGATGCCACTTCATAATATTCGTCCATAGGCTATTCTAGGTGCTGCGTCACCTTATTAATGGGCCAGGCCCATGTAATTTCGAAATACTTAAGTATAGGCTATTTTTAGAGTCCGTATGTGTGGGGAAACAAGAGTTAGGGTTGGTTTCGGACCCCACCCTCAAGGGCCACGAAATTCCCCCCTCTTCCTCCATATATAC
>NW_025269945.1:0-1419 GCF_018294505.1 Triticum aestivum | reverse complement strand
TGTTCACCACACCACTCTCATTACCGACATAATCATTTCACTCTAGCCCATCACCCAGATGAACCAGACCTGACACGACTCTAAGCATAGCAGGCATAGCAAGGTAGGAACAACACATACATAGGGCTCAATCAACTCCTACACATGCTAGTGGGTTTCATCTAGTTACTGTGGCAATGACAGGTCATGCAGAGGAAATGGGTTCAACTACCGTAGCACACAGCAGTTTGAATCGCGTTGTCTTAATGCAGTAAAAGAGAGCAGGAGCGAGAACATGGGATTGTATCGATATGATCAAATGGTTGGTTGCTTGCCTGATGGTTCGATGCTCGGATATGATTCTTCGTTAGGGTAATCACGGTACTCCTCGGGAACAGATCCTGTCGCAAAGGACATCGATACACAGGCATCACCAAACAATGTGCAACAATATGATGCATGCATGAAACATGGCAATATGAGTGTGTTGGGCTAATGCAACTAAAACCAGAGGGGTTTGAGCAAATTTGAATCAAAGATTCAAATTTCAAACTCAAACATGGCCTTTTAAAGTGCTTTTTCTTCTTCTGCTTAAAACATCAATTTAACTTGTTTGATCATGCATGAAAATAGTACAGATGGATAGATTGGATTTTTCTGATCATTTTTCATATATAATTTGTTCAATTTGGAGTTACAGAATAAAAGTTATGAATTTTTGAAGTTTAATTAATATTCTGGAATTTCCTGATTTAAATTAAATCCAGAAATCAATTTCTGCGTCAGCCTGACGTCAGCATGACGTCAGTGGTCAACTGTGGCTGGCTGAGGTCAAACCTGACGTGTGGGGCCCACACGTCAGTGACAGGGGGGGTTAAACAGGTTTAAATTAATCCTAATTACTAATTAGTGGCGCTGGGGCCCACTGTCAGTGTCAGGGGGGGTTGACTAACAGTAGTTAGCGCTAACCTAACCACCTGGCCGACAGGGCCCACGCGTCAGTGACCCTGGGGGGTCAAACCCCAGGTCGGACAAGTCAAACCCCACCGGCGACATGACGCCGGCGAGGTCCGAGACGGCGGCGAGAGTGCTTTTTGCCATTCCGGCAACCAAATGGACGGCGGAAGGCATCTACGTGTTGCTGAGGTTGAGCCGCGGCTATTGGTGGTGGTGGTTGGGCTCGGGGTGGCCGGAGTTGACGGCGGCGAGCTCGGCTGCGGCGGCCGGAGTTCGGGTGCGGTCGGGATCAGTGTTGCAGGGGGTTTGGGGGGGTGTTGGTGCGTGCTACGTGCTCCTGGTGAGGTGGGGAGCACGATGGTGTGCTCGGTTGGGCGCTACGGCGACCGTGGCCACGACGGCGACATCGTCGGCGGCGTGGAGCTCTCGGCCGAGGTGGGGCTAGGGCCTAGAGGTCGGGAAAGACCAGGGGAGAAGGGGGAA
>NW_025269944.1:0-1419 GCF_018294505.1 Triticum aestivum | reverse complement strand
GTTAGCCCTGTCAAAATTTAGGAAGCATGAGTAGTTTGATTTGGATACAAGCATGACGTCTATGAAACAATACGAAGCATGAAAATGAAGCCAACTGCACATAATGTAGAAGCATAAGTGTGAAGTAACAAACCAAACCGCACATAGAGAAGAAGCATAACTATCGTGTGTATGAACCTGACTGTGCATTATGAATAAACACATGTATGAGACAAATGAAGCATGAAAATTGGATGCATCGTATTCTTGCAATCTCAATATGACTTCTACATAGTCGAAGCATATTATATAACAGGGAGATACAAAAGATCTCTGCACAATCGTTCAAATTAAGATAGGAGAGTAGATTTGTGTAGCTTGAGCTCCACGGTACTCTCTATCAGGACCATGCAATAGAGAATCTTTTTCCTCATATACGTTCACATCTAACATATAAAGCCTCCTAGAGTGGTAGTCACAACGAAGGCCTCGAGCGCACGGTACCACGCGAGGGAAAAAAGACCACCGCACCACGCCGCGCGTGGGGATGCAGCACACCACGCGAAGGAAAAAAAACACCGCACCGCATCGAACCCTAGCCCCAATCCACAGCCCCGCGCCCCTCGCTCCTCCCTCCCTCGTCCGCGCCCCTCGCTCCTCCCTCCTTCGTCCGCCGCCACTCCCTCCCACCTCCTCCTCCTGCGCCCTAGGAGCCCCGCCGCCGACTGCTACTCCTCCACCGCCTCGCCTCTTCCTCCTCCTGGCCTTCCCATCGCTCGGGCGCAGGCTTCCGTGGCCATGCGCTTCGAGGGCGAACCCGTCTCCACCGCCAGCTCTAGGTTCGCGCGGGACGGGCTCCCCCGCCTGGCCGGCCTCGACGAGCATGGCCTTGATCCGGCCTCAGCCTGAGGACCTCGAGCCGAGGAGTGCGGCCTCGATCGGGACTCGGCATCTGGGGCGACGGCAGAGGAGGAGGGGAAAGGAGAGGAGCAGCAACCAACATCTGGGGCGGCGGTGGCTGGACTCCATGAGCTGGCCGGCGACGGCGGCGGTGCTGGATTCGATCTGCAGGAGAGAGAGGGAGGCGAGGATTGGTGAAGAACTCCGTTGCCGCTGCGTGCCGTGCTTCTGGATCGAGCGCTGCCTGACCAAGGGATAAGAGTATGAGGTAAAACTAGCCACCATGCTCCTGTGCGGGCTGCATCTCCACATCTCCCGTTTCATTATTTCACCATTGCTGCCTCTTCTCCTCTTCGTTGCTCTGCTTCTTCTCCTGATTTCTCTTTTTCATTTTTTCTCTTTGTGGCGCCGCCGGGGATGAGAGGAGCAGCTGCTGAAGCAGGCGCGGTGCTGGTGCACTGCTGGCGAAGCGGTCGTCGACGGTGCCGTCGACGTCGTCCTTGGCAGAAGGTAAGCCAAGATCAATCTCTCACAATATTC
>NW_025269943.1:0-1419 GCF_018294505.1 Triticum aestivum | reverse complement strand
TGTTGGTCGTCAAGTCTCGCAGTTTTGGCCGATTCTGGCCCGTTTCTTGGACTATTACTCAGTTTTGGGGTCCCGAAGTGATTTCCACGATTGACGAACCCCGGGGGTGCGTTTATGTGTCGGTCATCAACACTCACAATTTTGGTTAATTCTGGCCGTCTCGTGCACTATTACTCGCTGTTTTGGGGTCCCGGAGAGATTTCCACGATTGAAGAACCTCTGGGTGCGTTTACGTGTCGGTCATCAACACTCGCAGGTTTTGTTGATTCCGACCCGTTTCGTGGACTATTACTCACCGTTTTGGGGTCCCAAAGAGATTTCCATTTTTGTCGAACCCCAAGGTGTGCTTGCGTGTTGGTCGTCAAGACTCGCAGTTTGGCCGATTTTGGCCCGTTTTTGAACTATTACACAGTTTTGGCATCCCGAAGTGATTTCCACGATTGACAAACCCTACGGTGCGCTTACTTGTCGGTCATCAACAATCGCAGTTTTGGCCGATTCTGGTCCGTTTGGTGCACTATTATTCACCGTTTTGGGGTCCTAGAGCGATTTACACGATTTGCGATCCCCGAGGTGCGTTTATGTATCGGTTATGAACACTCACCATTTTGCCCAATTCTGGTCCGTCTCGTGGACTATTACTCACCGTTTTGGGGTCCCAGAGCGATTTCCACGATTTACGATCCCGGGGGTGTGTTTACGTGCCCGTCGTCAACACTCATAGTTCTGGCCAATTCTGACCCGTTTCGTGGACTATTACTCACCTTTTTGGGGTCCCGAAGCGATTTCCATAGTTGTTGAACCCAAAGATGCACTTACGTGTTGTTCATCAACACTCGCAGTTTTGGCCGATTCTGGCCCATTTTGTGGATTATTACTCGCTATTTCGGGTCCCGGAGGGATTTCCACGATTGACGAACCCCTGGTGCGTTTATGTTTCGGTCATCAACAATCGCGGTTTTTGTCGATTCTGTCCCTTTCATGGACTATTACTCACCGTTTTGGGGTCCTAAAGCAATTTCCATTGCTGTCGAACCCCAAGGTGTGCTTACGTGTTGGTCGTCAAGTCTCGCAGTTTTGGCCGATTCTGGCCCGTTTCTTGGACTATTACTCAGTTTTGGGGTCCCGAAGTGATTTCCACGATTGACGAACCCCGGGGGTGCGTTTATGTGTCGGTCATCAACACTCACAATTTTGGTTAATTCTGGCCGTCTCGTGCACTATTACTCGCTGTTTTGGGGTCCCGGAGAGATTTCCACGATTGAAGAACCTCTGGGTGCGTTTACGTGTCGGTCATCAACACTCGCAGGTTTTGTTGATTCCGACCCGTTTCGTGGACTATTACTCACCGTTTTGGGGTCCCAAAGAGATTTCCATTTTTGTCGAACCCCAAGGTGTGCTTGCGTGTTGGTCGTCAAG
>NW_025269942.1:0-1419 GCF_018294505.1 Triticum aestivum | reverse complement strand
TCATTATGACTGCATGCATGCAAGTATTAAATAGGTTGTTAGTACGAGAAAATATCATTAACTTTGTCTCGATTACTGTTGATGACCTTGTATAGATGCAAAATGTATATTTCATAGGGGCCTTGTATATAAAAATGGAGGGAGTATAATGAAAATCTGAATTTTTTTAGATGAACCATCTAAACGGGAGGGGGGGAGTATTTATTGATACATTTTTCTTGTCATCAATCGTTTGGAACTTTTGTTTGTTTTAGTCGACGGCTTGTCGGTCGGATAGCCTGGCTAATTGTGCGTCTGATCAAACCCAACTGATCTTGTTTCGTGTCGTTATCGGGCCCACTTGTGATATCGTGAATATCTACCAACTGCTAGCTGTTATTGTGTCGCCAACTCTAGAGTGTTGCATTGCAATGCACACACGTGCTTCTTGTCTGAGTGCACAGGCAAAAAAAAAGGAAAAGTTGTTAATGCATTGTTACTTTCCATTGATAATTGTCTGCACAATATACCAGTTCTTGATTAGCACAAACACTCCTCTCGCCCACGGATTGATATGAAAACTAAAAATCCATCTAAAATATTAAAATTCATTTTGGTACCTGCAAGGCGGGGTATTTTTTCTAAAAAAGATAATTTATCAAAAATAAATTGGAAACGGAATAAAATATGTTGTTTCTCTAATAGCAATGAAACAATTAAACGCCTTCTCATCAATTGGCATGCCAAGGTAATCTGAAGGATGGTACATATAGCTAAGGTTTTAACTCCACTACTAGATCGGACATGCTAGAATATTACACCTTCATTCGGCTATTTTCGCTCAGTATAGAGATGCATATCATTAGAGACGAGAGCCCGAACATCGTGATAGTCGACCCCTTCTACATGCGTGCCAAGATCTTAGGCAACGCTAGGGACCGGCAAGTCGCGAATTCATACCTCGAAGGCGCCATTCTGGCGAACCCATATAAGGATAACTTCCTCGTGCCTTACTTTCCCGAGTAAGTCATCTCCTCACCGCCCCGTAACATATGATTTCTTAGATTTCGATCATTCTTTTTTTTCTAACATTCCATGCTTTGTGCAGTGACACACATTGCACACTCATCCTCTTAAGCCTGAAATATTCCATGGCCACGTATTTCGACTCGGACCATCAGTCGAAGAAAGACTACACAAATATCAAGAAAGTTCTTGATGAAGCTCTCCCCGGCTACGCCAGATCTGGAGGCACCTCCAGGAGGCCAATTTGTAGGTACGGCAAGCACGTGTTCACCCACAATACGACGTTCCCCCGCGTCAAGTAGCCGCCTGGCAGTCAGAAGGATGCCTACTACCCCCTCCATCACATGCGGGCGATCGTGCGGGACCATAATCACCTTCTGTTACCAACTAATCTCAAAGATTGGGCCGCACGCT
>NW_025269941.1:0-1419 GCF_018294505.1 Triticum aestivum | reverse complement strand
GTTGATGTCTGACACGTAAACGCACCCCGGGATTCGTTAATCATGGAAATCACTCTGGGACCCCAAAAAAGTGAGTAATAGTCCACAAAACGGGCCAGAATCGGCCAAAACTGTGACTGTTGATGACCGACATGTAAGCACACCTTGGGGTTCAATAACTATGGAAATGGCTTTGGGATCCCAAAACGGTGAGTAATAGTCCACGAAATGGGTCACAATTCGCCAAAACTGTGAGGGTTGACGACGGGCACGTAAACGCACCCCAGGGATCGTCAATCATGGAAATCGCTCTGGGACCCCAAAACGGTGAGTAACAGTGCACAAAACGTACCAGAATGGGACAAAATTGTGAGTGTTGATGACGGACACGTAAACGCACCCCGGTGTTCGTCAATCGTGGAAATCACTTCGAGACCCCAAAACTGAGTAATAGTCAGAGAAACGGGCCAGAATTGGCCCAATCTGCGAGTCTTGACGACCAGCACGTAAGCACATCTTGGGGTTCAACAAGCATGGAAATCACTTTGGGACTGCAAAACGGTGAGTAATAGTCCATGAAAGAGCCCTGAATCGGTAAAACCTAGGGTTATTGATCAACGATACATAAACGCACCCCGGGGTTCTTCAATCATGGAAATCGCTCAGGGACCCTAAATCAGTGAGTAATAGTCCATGAAACGGGCCAAAATCGGCCAAAACTGCAAATGTTGATGACCGACACATAAACACACCGGTGTTCGTTGGTCGTGGAAATCACTACGTTACCCCAAAACTGAGTAATAGTCCAAGAAACGGGCCATAATCAGCCGAAACTGCGATTGTTGATGACCGATACGTAAGCGCACCTTGGGGTTCGACATCCATGCAAATTGCTTTGGGACCCCAAAAATGTGAGTAATAGTCCATGAAACGGGCCAGAATCGACAAAAACCACGAGTGTTGATGACCGACAGTTAAACGCACCACGGGGTTTGTTAATCGTGGAAATCACACCGGGACCCCAAAACAATCCGTAATAGTCCACGAAACGGGCCAGAATTGGCCAATACTATGAGAGTTGATGACCGAAACGTAAGCGCACCTTGGGATTCAACAACTATGGAAATCGCTTCGTGACCGCAAAACGGTGAGTAATAGTCCATGAAACGGGCCAGAATCGTCAAAAACCGCGAGTGTTGATGTCTGACACGTAAACGCACCCCGGGATTCGTTAATCATGGAAATCACTCTGGGACCCCAAAAAAGTGAGTAATACTCCACAAAACGGGCCAGAATCGGCCAAAACTGTGACTGTTGATGACCGACATGTAAGCACACCTTGGGGTTCAATAACTATGGAAATGGCTTTGGGATCCCAAAACGGTGAGTAATAGTCCACGAAATGGGTCACAATTCGCCAAAACTGTGAGGGTTGACGAC
>NW_025269940.1:0-1419 GCF_018294505.1 Triticum aestivum | reverse complement strand
CCTCGTGTTGCATTCCTTTTATAATTATTTTTTGCGCCTTGTGACAAACATGTCGCACGTGCGCGATATATATTAATCCCGTTATATTATGTTTGACGTTTGCGATATGTTTAAGCTCGATGCTCATTGCTCGCGCGTCTTGGGGCGGCTTTGTGGCGCGAAGAGCGCGTTCTGAAAGGGGTGGAAAAAACTCGTGTTGCTGCGGTATGGAGGGAGGGGTGGAAACCGTGGAAAACTCGTCTCCGTGATTGAGCGGGAGAGTAAGTAGTATAGGACATTATCCATTGTTAGGGAACGGTTGTAATGGTAGTGAGAATGTAGAATCGTCTTTGGAGCGGACCTGGGAGTGGCAAGCATAAGGGACGAAGACGGGGAAACATGTTGGATGCGATCATACCAGCACTAAAGCACCGGATCCCATCAGAACTCCGAAGTTAAGCGTGCTTGGGCGAGAGTAGTACTAGGATGGGTGACCTCTTGGGAAGTCCTCGTGTTGCATTCCTTTTATAATTATTTTTTGCGCCTTGTGACAAACATGTCGCACGTGCGCGATATATATTAATCCCGTTATATTATGTTTGACGTTTACGATATGTTTAAGCTCGATGCTCATTGCTCGCGCGTCTTGGGGCGGCTTTGTGGCGCGAAGAGCGCGTTCTGAAAGGGGTGGAAAAAACTCGTGTTGCTGCGGTATGGAGGGAGGGGTGGAAACCGTGGAAAACTCGTCTCCGTGATTGAGCGGGAGAGTAAGTAGTATAGGACATTATCCATTGTTAGGGAACGGTTGTAATGGTAGTGAGAATGTAGAATCGTCTTTGGAGCGGACCTGGGAGTGGCAAGCATAAGGGACGAAGACGGGGAAACATGTCGGATGCGATCATACCAGCACTAAAGCACCGGATCCCATCAAAACTCTGAAGTTAAGCGTGCTTGGGCGAGAGTAGTACTAGGATGGGTGACCTCCTGGGAAGTCCTCGTGTTGCATTCCTTTTATAATTATTTTTTGCGCCTTGTGACAAACATGTCGCACGTGGGCGATATATATTAATCCCGTTATATTATGTTTGACGTTTGCGATATGTTTAAGCTCGATGCTCATTGCTCGCGCGTCTTGGGGCGGCTTTGTGGCGCGAAGAGCGCGTTCTGAAAGGGGTGGAAAAAACTCGTGTTGCTGCGGTATGGAGGGAGGGGTGGAAACCGTGGAAAACTCGTCTCCGTGATTGAGCGGGAGAGTAAGTAGTATAGGACATTATCCATTGTTAGGGAACGGTTGTAATGGTAGTGAGAATGTAGAATCGTCTTTGGAGCGGACCTGGGAGTGGCAAGCATAAGGGACGAAGACGGGGAAACATGTCGGATGCGATCATACCAGCACTAAAGCACCGGATCCCATCAGAACTCCGAAGTTAAGCGTGCTTG
>NW_025269939.1:0-1419 GCF_018294505.1 Triticum aestivum | reverse complement strand
TTTTTTTAAAATAATTACCTTGTTACAAGTTTATTATTTTTCCTGGAAACTTGGTCACATATAATGACACAATGTGAAGGTTTTCCAATTTTTTGATTTTTTTTGAATTTTTTATGCCCGTTTCAAAATGCGGTCAAAACGGCGGGAATGACCGTTCCTAGCTAGTGGTTGAATCTTGGAATTTTTTTGGTGTTTCTCTGATTAAATAGATACTTATGTACCTAGAAATGATTTTTAGAAAAAATAAAGAGAAAACTACGTGGCAACTACAGTTCAAATTTGACCCGCTTCCAACTGAATCAGCGGGAATTTGTCTTTTTCACCAGAGGTGGATCAAATTTTTTGACACCCAACCATTTGGTCAATTCTGAATTAAATATGGCCTAGTATTTTAGAAAAATGATTTGGTCCAATTTTGCAACAATTATTTGGGAGGTCCTTCACAAAAAAACCTCCCTTTGGGCACTCGAAAAATGGAAAATGGTTCTTTCGTCCAAAGAAAAAGAAAACTTCCTTAGGAAGCACTGTTTGCCATTCCAATATGCACCCTTGTGCATAATATGGCATCATTTGAACAAACTATGCCATGAATTTGGCCATAAGTTTGATCATTTGGCTTGAAAGCCATTGATCTCCACACGTGATAGCTCGTTTCCGATAACACTTTTTTAAAATAATTGCCGTATTACAAGTTTATTATTTTTCTTGGAAACTTGGCCACATATAATGACACAATGCGAAGGTTTTCCAATTTTTTGTTTTTTTTGAATTTTTTATGCCCGTTTCAAAATGTGGTCAAAATGGCGGGAATGACCGTTCCTAGCTAGTGGTTGAATCTTGAATTTTTTTGGTGTTTCTCTCATTAAATATATACTTATGTACCTAGAAATGAATTTTGGAAAAAACAAAGAGCAAACTACGAGGCAGCTGCAGTTCAAATTTGACCCGCTTCCACCTGAATCGGCTGGAATTTGTCTTTTTCACCAGAGGTGGATCAAAACTTTTGACACCCAACCATTTGGTCAATTGTGCATTAAATATGGCCTAGTATTTTAGAGAAATGATTTAGTCCAATTTTGCAACAATTATTTGGGAGGTCCTTCACAAAAAAACCTCCTTTTGGGCACTCGAAAAATGGAAAATGGTTCTTTCGTCCAAAGAAAAAGAAAACTTCCTTAGGCAACATTGTTTGCCATTCCAATATGCACCCTTGTGCACAATATGAGATCATTTGAACAAACTATGCCATGAATGTGGCTATAAGATTGATCATTTGGCTTGAAAGCCATTGATCTCCACACGTGATAGCTCGTTTCTGAGAACATTTTTCAAAAATAATTGTCGTATTACAAGTTTATTATTTTTCCTTGGAACTTAGCCACATATAATGACACAATGCGAAGGTTTCCCAATTTTTTA
>NW_025269938.1:0-1419 GCF_018294505.1 Triticum aestivum | reverse complement strand
TCATAGTTTTGGCTGATTCTGGCCCGTATCATGGACTATTACTCACTTTTTTGGGCCCCCGGAGTGATTTCCACGATTAACGAACCACGGGGTGCATTTACGTGTCGGTCATCAACACTCACAGTTTTGGCCAATTCTGGCCCGTTTCTTGGACTATTACTCTGTTTTTGGGTCTCGGCGTGATTTCCATGTTTGATGAACACCGGGGTGCATTTATGTGTCGCTCATCAACACTCGCAGTTTTGGCCGATTCTGGCCCGTATCGTGGAGTATTACGCACTGTTTTGGGTATCGAAGTGATTTCAACGATTAACGAACCGCGGGTGCGTTTACGTTTCGGTCATCAACACTTACACTTTTGTCCGATTCTTGCCTTTTTTGTATACTATTACTCACTGTTTTGGGGTCCCGGAGTGATTTCCACGATTAACGAACCCCGGCTTGCGTTTACGTGTCGGTCATCAACACTCACAGTTTTGGCCGATTCTGGCCCGTTTCGTGGACTATTGCTCAATTTTTTGGGGCCCCGGAGTGATTTCCACGATTAAGGAACCCTTGGGTGCGCTTACGGGTTGGTTATCAACACTCGCGGCTTTTGTCGATTCTGACCCGTTTCGTGGACTGTTACTCACCGTTTTGGGGCCCCAAAGCGATTTCCATGGTTGTTGAACCCCAAGGTGCGCTTAAGTGTAGGTCATCAACAATCGCAGTTTGGGCCGATTCTGGCCCATTTCTTGGACTATTACTTAGTTATGGGGTCCCGAAATGACCCCGGGTTGTGTTTACGTGTCGGTCAGCAACACTCACAATTTTGGCCAATTCTAACGTGTTTTGTGGACTCTTACTCACTGTTTTCAGGTCCCGAAGTGATTTCCATAGTTGTTGAACCCCAAGGCGCGCTTACCTGTCGGTCATCAATAATCATAGTTTTGGCTGATTCTGGCCCGTATCATGGACTATTACTCACTTTTTTGGGCCCCCGGAGTGATTTCCACGATTAACGAACCACGGGGTGCATTTACGTGTCGGTCATCAACACTCACAGTTTTGGCCAATTCTGGCCCGTTTCTTGGACTATTACTCTGTTTTTGGGTCTCGGCGTGATTTCCATGTTTGATGAACACCGGGGTGCATTTATGTGTCGCTCATCAACACTCGCAGTTTTGGCCGATTCTGGCCCGTATCGTGGAGTATTACGCACTGTTTTGGGTATCGAAGTGATTTCAACGATTAACGAACCGCGGGTGCGTTTACGTTTCGGTCATCAACACTTACACTTTTGTCCGATTCTTGCCTTTTTTGTATACTATTACTCACTGTTTTGGGGTCCCGGAGTGATTTCCACGATTAACGAACCCCGGCTTGCGTTTACGTGTCGGTCATCAACACTCACAGTTTTGGCCGATTCTGGCCCGTTTC
>NW_025269937.1:0-1419 GCF_018294505.1 Triticum aestivum | reverse complement strand
CAAAGACCTTTTGGTGACTTCCACGTTGTGGAGCCATAGGAAGTTGTTGCAGAATTTCTGCAGTTACAACCATTCAGCCAATCAAATCTGGATCGCCACCATCAAGTCATGGACAGTAGCACCACCAGTCCAGTTCTTGAGTCTCTAGGTGAACAATTCATTCATTCTAACATAATACTCCCTCCCTTCGGAAATACTTGTCGGAGGAATGGATGTATCTAGACGTATTTTAGTTATACATACATCCATTTTTATGGATTTGTCCGACAAGTATTTCCGGACGGGGGGAGTATCTTCCAAGTCTTTGATGAGTCCTAATTCATTTTAGAACCATACCTCGTTAATTTTACATAACAAAAGATCCCATGTGTCCGTCTTGTGTTGAAATAGAACTTTGGAGAGTACCCTCGAGAATTCAATCGAAGCTGATGTATATGTTTTCACTAGATCAAGCTTGTTGGCACAATGGGTACCATTCAGGTTCTTATATTGTTGGATTTTGTGGAAGCATTAAAAGGCTACCGTGATGTTATTTGTAATCATTTGATTGTGAATAAAAACACCTTCTCCTTAGGATATGAGGTTGTCTATTAGGGGAGGGGGGAGAGATGATTGACCAAACACATGGATACGACTTTGTATAAGACGTTGTAGACTGGTCGATAAACCTTCAAAGACTCGTATGTATTTGCCTTCGGGATAAGAACTATCGTTCTATAATTGATTCCTCCTTGATCGTTTCCCAGTTCCTTTGAAACCGTGCCTGGAAGCCATCACGCCCCTGTGCCTTCAACAAGCCAATTTTAAAAAGTGTGTCACTAACCTCCTTCTCGGTGAAATTCCGGATCAAACCTTCATTCAACAGATCAGTCACTTCCAAAGGGAACATCTCAAGGATCGCAGATGGGGTGACCTCCGTGCCAGCCATGTATGGCAGCTAGAAACACTTGGTTGCAATTTCCTCTAGGTGCTCAGGTTTCTCCGCCAAATTCCGTTGCTGCCGTTCAACCTCTTAATTTTATGACATCAAGTGCATTTTAAACAATATTTTTTTGTTTGTCAGCAATTACTAGATGTGATATTATTTCAACTAGATGAAACCCCGCGCGTTGCTGCGGAGACTTGTTGGAGTAATTTTTCTACAATTAACTGAGACGAAGTTGCATTTGGGTAGACATGAAATGGCTCGAGGTAAGCAAAAGGATAGTACATCATGCCATAATAACACATTTAAAAATATGTGGCATGGTAAATAGATCAAATGTAATGAAAGAAGGTCATCGAGAAATATTTTTATTTTACTTGCCACCATACTAAGTGCACGACTAACATGATAGTAAAACTTGCATCAGAATATAACACCAAAATCATTGAATTAGTCGACTAAACACTCCATATTTCTAGAAGGTCCTAATGGCT
>NW_025269936.1:0-1419 GCF_018294505.1 Triticum aestivum | reverse complement strand
TTTTTTTTGTCTCGTTTTGCTTTGTCCAATTCAATTGAGTAGAATCGTTTCAATTGAAGATGAACATGCTGAGAGAGATGATCTTTGAGGACTCATCGTTATCCAAGGACTTGGCGGTCGGACGAGTTTGATCGGCGGTGGTGAGGGAGATGGAGGTGAGAGAGGGTAGCGGTGATAGCAACCCTAGTTGGCTGCGCCAAATCCGGCTCTCCCATGCGCGTCATGGTCCAGCTAATTTTATTGATAGATGAACGGAAACAGAGGGGGGTAGGGGGGCGGGCAAGGGAGTACTATTTACACCATGAAATCAAGGTAAGAGCTGATTCATGTATGTAGCGCATGAGCTTTACTATCGATCCACAAACATATACACAAGGAGAGACAATGAAAATGATCTAAATCTGGATAGTTTCCCGTGCACATATACGAGGCGTGCCGTACCCCATGCGCAGTAATCTTCAAAGTACATGGCTGAATGATTGATGTAGTCACATCGATTAATAACTGTTAGATTGTATTTACATGTGTATATTGTAACGTTGTATACCACCTCATTATATATATATATATATATATATATATGTGATAGGCCACCCCTAGAGGGTTGTGCCGGTTCCCCCCAAAGCCTATTATCTTACATGGTATCACGCTAGGTCAGGTCGCCATGGCTGATCGTCCGCCGCCGCAGAAGCCACAGGGACATTCAGTCCTACTCCATTGATCCCCACCGGTACATGGACTCTGGGGCGACAGAGCACCTGACCAGTGAGATGGGGAAGCTTCACACTCGTGAACCCTACCATGGCTCCGACAAGATCCACACCGCCAATGGAGCAGGTATGCACATCTCTCATATTGGTCAAGCATCACTTCTCACTAGACATGCCAATAGGAGTCTTCAACTTTGCAATGTTCTTCGAGTTCCATCTGTGACACATAATCTTCTTTCAGTTCCTAAACTCACTCGTGATAATAATGTGCTTTGTGAATTTCATCCTTTTGATCTTTTTATTAAGGATCGGGGCACGAGGGACATTCTTCTTAGTGGACGGCTCTGCCAAGGTCTCTATCGTCTGGAGCATCCTGGCGTCGCTCGCGTCTTTAGTGGAGTTCGGGTATCTCCGTCACAGTGGCATGCTCGTCTTGGTCACCCGGCCACACCTATTGTCCGGCATGTTTTGCGTCGTCATGAGCTTCCTAGTGTGTCTAGTAATAAAGATGTAGCAGTGTGTGATGCTTGTCAGCAGGGGAAGAGTCATCAACTTCCTTTTTCGGAGTCCAGTCGTGAGGTGAAACATCCTTTAGAACTTGTGTTTTCAGATGTATGGGGTCCTGCTCAGACTTCTGTTAGTGGTCATAATTACTATATCAGTTTTGTTGATGCTTACAGCCGCTTTACCTGGCTTTATCTTATCAAAC
>NW_025269935.1:0-1419 GCF_018294505.1 Triticum aestivum | reverse complement strand
GATAAACAGCATGATAGCACTTAAAAAGCAACAAGCAACAATGCTACAGCACTCCACCATAGCAACAAAGCATATGGCAGTAATCTAATGGAGATGCTTGACAAAAGATAAACAGTGAGCTACGGCTAGATCACAACATATCAAGCTCAAACAAGCATGGCAAAAGTGCAAAAGATAACAGGTTCACAGACTTAGCGAAAAACTGGACATAGCAGAAGACAGCATCAGGTAGCAATGTTCAGAGCACGAAATCAACATGCTAGAGGAACTTAACGTAGCAAAACAAGGCATGGCAGTGTTCTACTAAATGCATATGACAAAAGTCCCTTACTGACCATAAGCCAAAAAGGACCAGAAGATATGATGGCAAGCATGTAAACATAGCAAGTTTCGTCATCAGGTTTCAGACTTGGCAGAAAACAGAGCATGGCAGAAATAAAAATATGTAGGCCTCTTTGTGAGCTTGATGCACTCACTACAGAGCAATTCACTATAAACCAAGCACACCTACAGCAAGATGGCATGTTTAAGAAGCTATCCATGCCAAGAACAAAAGCATAGCATGTATGGATCAACTACAATAAGCTTGGCAAAATTGCATATCATGTTGAGAATCTGCCAGAAATATTTTATAGCAAAAGTAGAGCAAGATTGCGTCATGCTATGGCACTCCATAATTGCAAACAAGGGCAGGAATGGATGAATTACAACTATAGCTACAAAACATCCTTACTGAACATCCCCAAAATATGCTTGGATCTCTCTGTAGCATCAAGTTTACATGGCAACAAAATAACAGCAGACAAGGACTTAGAGATTTCTCTAAGTCCCTGAAATCAGAAACATTACGGAGCCTACTTTGCATGCTTGTGCTAGTAACTATAGAGATCACAAAAATACATGGCATACACCCTTGAAAAGATGGCATGGCATACTTCAAAACACATGTAGAGCTCATGCCCATAAGATGCACAGATTAAAAGATATAAAAATGACAAATCTCCAAGCTCTGATAAGAACCAGAGAATAACAGGAACTAGCCCTCTTCCAACAGAGATTTGGGCATCAAGATGACCTCTAATGAATATTGTGCAATTGAAAAAAATGAAGAGCATCGCGAGACGAACAATTTGACATATTACACGCGCGAATCGGAGCTACATGCAAGGAGTTATGGCATCACGAACAAGTGCACATGCTGTAGATTATCCCAGACTTAGAAAAAAACGGGGATACGGGAGTCAACCTCTACAGTGTGGATCTGGATCGGGAGCAACAGGAGCTCGAGGAGCTCGCCGGCTCGGGCCCGAGCTCGGCCGGAGCGGGCGCCGGAGGAGGAGAGGGAGGCCGGCCGGGGCTCGGGCTCCGGCGGGCGCGGCGGTCGGCGTGGAGGCGGCGGAGCACCGGAGGTCCGGCGGC
>NW_025269934.1:0-1419 GCF_018294505.1 Triticum aestivum | reverse complement strand
AGATAGCATTGAGTCTTCATTAGTGTCAGCGATCACAACGTCGGAACATCGTCTACCGAGAGGGGACAGATACCGGCAACAGAGAAGAAATACAATCAATGCAATGCACAATATGATGCATGATCATGGCATGGCAATATGCTGTGGTTTGGGCTAATGCAACTAGCAGCAAGTTAAATGGAGTTGGCTTGAATCAAAGATTCAAATTCAAACTCCATATGTGATTTCTTAAATGCCATTTAATTGAATTGTCCTAAACAGTAGTCATAAGTTGTTCTAACATGCATGGAAATGGTACAGATGGATAGATTGGATTTTTCTGATCATTTTTCATATATAAATGTTTTCCATCTGAGTTATAGATTATTTTCTATGATTTTTAGAAGTTTATAGGATTTTCTGGAATTTCCTGAATTATATTAAATCCAGAAAAGGATTAATTGCGTCAGCACTGCGTCATGCCTGTGTCAGTAGTCAACTGGGTTGACCCAGGTCAAACCTGACGTGTGGGGGCTACACGTCAGCGACACAGGGCTAATCCCGGTCAAACCCAGCGCTGACTGAGGTTTGACCAGGCCTGGGGCCCACTGTCAGTGGTTGTGGGCAGTTTAAGGAGCAGGGTTAGCGCCTAATGACGGTGCCACGTCATCGGTCGCCGGAGCCTTGCCGGCGGCGACCAAAACGACGGCGGCTCGGCTCGGATTTGAGCTACGGGTGGTGGTTTGGTGAGCTAAGGGCACCGGGGAGTAGCTCTTGCTCGTCCGCATCCAAAGGACCGGACGGGAGGCAGCGGGGTGGCCAGGAGCAGCGCCGGCGGCGAGCAAGGCGGCGGCCGGAGTTCGGGTCTCGGCGGTTTCGGTGTTGCGAAGCACGGCAGGGGCAGCTGGAGGGGGTTTTGGGCTTCTGGCGTTGCGCTGAGCACGACTATGTGCTCGGTTGCAGCTCTATGTGACAGTGGCCACGGCGGCGTCATGGCCGGCGGAGCCGGGCTTCGGGCACTTGTGGAACGATGGCTAGAGGATGGGAACGGAGGGGGCGAGCAAAGAGGAGAGATGAGGAGCTCACAGGGAGGCGGCGCAGAAGTCAGTGGCCTCGGGGACGGACGGAAACCGACGAATCGACGGAGACGATCTCCGGGCGCCGGCGGTGAAGACGAGGACGTTGGCGACGAAGCACAGTCCTCCGGCTCGTTTCCTTCGGCTTGGGGATGTGGTGCCCGATTGCGGAGCTGCTGGGCACGATCACGGAACAAGGGGTGGCCGGTGGTCATGGCTACGGCGAGCGGCGCTCTCAGGTGTGTTCGGTGACGAGAGGAAGGGAGAGCAGAGGAGGAGGAGGGGTCCAGAGAGAGTGAGAGGGTCCGGGGTGTGCGTGGCGTCGCGGGAGGCGCCCAGGGCAACGAGGGGGCAGCCAGGCAGG
>NW_025269933.1:0-1419 GCF_018294505.1 Triticum aestivum | reverse complement strand
AGATCCTTTGTAGAGCTTTTCAATTTCATGGTCATTTAGCTAAAAAATATGAGTGAATGCCTGAAAAAGAACAAACGAAGTCAGAAAGGGTTGAAAATTGCTGATGTGGTTTCGAATGGTGCATCTTGAACACACAAAGAGTCTGGAGTTCAAATAAGTTCAAAATAATGAAATCGCTTTGTAACAGATGATTTTTCGTCCGAAACCCTCATACTTCGAAAGAGATTGTCCGTTTTGTACACGAAGTGCATCCAATTTTTGCCGTAACCCTCTGAACTTTTTAGCACATGCTATGTGGGTGAAATGATGATACCATGCCAACTTTCATCCTTTTCAGGGATCATTTGTAGTGCTTTTCAATTTCATTGTCATTTAGCTCAAAAACAGGAGTGAATGCCTGAAAAAGAACAAATGAAGTCAGGGTTGAAAATTACTGATGTGCCTTTGAATAGTGCATTCTGAACACACAAAGAGTCTGGAGTTCAAATAAGATGAAAATAATAAAATCCCTTTGTAACAGATGACTTTTCGTCCAAAACCCTGAGACTTCGAAAGAGATTGTCCGTTTTGTACACGAAGTGCATCCAGTTTTTGCCGTAACCCTCTCAACCTTTTAGCACATGCTATGTGGGTGAAATGATGATACCATGCCAAATTTCAACCTTTCAGAGATTATTTGTAATGCTTTTCAATTTCATGGCCATTTAGCTCAAAAATATGAGTGAATGCCTAAAAAGAACAAATGAAGTCAGAAAGGGTTCAAAATTGCTGATGTGGCTTTGAATGGTGCATTTTGAACACACAAAGAGTCTGGAATTCAAATCAGTTCAAAATAATGAAATCCCTTTGTAACAGATGAGTTTTCGTCCAAAACCCTCATACTTCGAAAGAGATTGTCCGTTTTGTACACGAAGTGCATCCAGTTTTTTCCGTAACCCTCTCAACATTTAGGACGTGCTATGTAGGTGAAATGATGATACCATGCCAACTTTCAACCTTTTCAAAGATTATTTGTACTGCTTTTCAATGTCATGGTCATTTAGCTAAAAAATATGAGCGAATGCATGAAAAAGAACAAATGAAGTTAGAAAGGGTTGAAAATAGCTGATGTAGCTTTGAATGGTGCATTTTGAACACACAAAGAGTCTGGAGTTCAAATAAGTTCAAAAAAATGAAATCCCTTTGTAACAGATGAGTATGCGTCCGAAACCCTGGTACTTCGAAAGAGATTGTCCGTTTTGTACACGAAGTGCATCCAGTTTTTACGGTAAGCCTCTCAACTTTTTAGCACATGCTATGTGGGTGAAATGATGATCCCATGCCAACTTTCAACCTTTTCAGAGATCATTTGTAGTGCTTTTCAATTTCATGGTCATTTAGCTCAAAAATATGAGTGAATGCCTAAAAAAGAACAAATGA
>NW_025269932.1:0-1420 GCF_018294505.1 Triticum aestivum | reverse complement strand
TTGGCAGCGCAGAAGAGGAATGTTGAGCTTCGAGCACATGTTGACACCTTGACCAAGAAGTTGAAGGAATCTGGAGAGGAAAGGGCCAGGAAAGATGAGGAGTACAGGAAGCGAGACGAGGAGAACAGGAAGAAACAAGCTGAGATGGATGCAAAACTAGACTTATTGCTAAGTCAGATTCCATCAAGATCAGCTGAAGGGTAAGTTGTTTGTCCAAAAAGCTGCTGGAAGCTCTATGCATGTGGGATATACCGGTGGCACCTAGCTTGTTATTTTGTCAGCCTTTTGTTATGCAAACTGCATACAGTTGGATGCAAACTGGTTGCATTTTTGTGCTTGATGGTTAGTGGATCTCGAGATGTAAACTGAATGCTATGCTGGATGTGTCATGGAGGACCAATACTGCTTGTCTAATGTGACTTGTGCTTCGTAATACCGTGCCTATTTTCTATCTTAATATTTGTACAAATAGTTAATAGTTGTCAGTGTCGGGTGCTAAATTGTTTCGTGTAAAAATCACAAATGGGCTTCGTTGTGTAAAACTTTGATGGGCCGGATGAAGTAGGCCTGGAAACATATTATGGGTAATAAAAAACATAACTAGCCCATAAGATTAATGGGCTGATGTGCTTGTTGGACCATCGCAAATTGGCTAACATAAACAGTAAAAAAATAGTTCGAACCAAAACAAATGGGCCAAAACTTACTAGGCCGAAGGCTACATGGGCCCAGGCAGCGCCACGTCAGACCCAGACTGGAGTGTTGATGCCACGTCATCGTGTAAATCCATGATGGAAAGGTCTGTCACAGAGGTCCGGGCTTGGGCGGTCCGGGTGGGCTTGGGGACCGATCGGTGATGGTAAATGACCGTCATGATTTGGCCTGAATCAATGACAGGCGAAAATTCCGTCATGGATGGCTGGGTGGACAAATTATGATGCAATATACATGACGGATAGGCACACATCACCAATGGTCATCGATGATAGTTTCCGGGCTCTCGGTGACGGACGTTGGCTGTCACAGATTACCATATTTCTTGTAGTGATAATGACACAACTATACTTATATCGTCACCAAACGTTAAGTGTGTAGACCCTACGGGTTCGAGAACTATGCAGACATGATCGAGACACCTCTTCGGTTAATAACCAATAGTGGGACCTTGATGCCCTTGTTGGTTCCCACATATTCTACAAAGGTCTTATCGGTCGAACCTCGATGTCAAGGATGTAGTTCCCCTTGTCTATCTGTATGTTACTTGCCCGAGATTCGATCGTCGGTATCTCCATACCTAGTTCAATCTCATCACCGGCAAGTCTCTTTACTCGTTCTGTAATACAATATCCCGTGGCTAACTCATTAGTCACATTGCTTGCAACCTCATTGTGATGTTGTATTACCGAGTGGGCCCTGAGAT
>NW_025269931.1:0-1420 GCF_018294505.1 Triticum aestivum | reverse complement strand
CTTTGTGTTCTACTCGTGCATAGTAACTACGCATAGACCTGGCTCATGATGCCACTGTTGGGAATCGTAGCATAATTTAAAATTTTCCTACGCTCACCAAGATGCATCTATGGAGTCTACTAGCAACGAGGGGAAAGGAGTGCATCTACATACCCTTGTAGATCGCGAGCGGAAGCGTTCCAATGAACGTGGATGACGGAGTCGTACTCGCCGTGATCCAAATCACCGATGACCGAGTGCCGAACGGACGGCACCTCCGCGTTCAACACACGTACGGTGCAGCGACGTCTCCTCCTTCTTGATCCAGCAAGGGGGGAGGAGAGGTTGATGGAGATCCAACAGCACGACGGCGTGGTGGTGGATGTAGCGGGTCTCCGGCAGGGCTTCGCCAAGCTTCTGCGAGAGAGAGAGAGGTGTTGAAGGGGAGGAGGGAGGCGCCCAAGGCTTAGATGTTGCTGCCCTCCCTTCCCCCCACTATATATAGGGCCAAGGGAGAGGGGGGGGCGCAGCCTTGCCCCTTCCTCCAAGGAAGGGTGCGGCCAGGGGGGAGTCCTTCCCCCCCAAGGCACCTCGGAGGTGCCTTCCCCCTTTAGGACTCTCCCTTTTTTTCTTATCTCTTGCGCATGGGCCTCTTGGGGCTGGTTCCCTTGGCCCATATAGGCCAAGGCGCACCCCTTACAGCCCATGTGGCCCCCCGGGGCTGGTGGACCCCCGGACCCCTTTCGGCACTCCCGGTACAATACCGATAAAGTGCGAAACTTTTCCGGCGACCAAAATAAGACTTCCCATATATAAATCTTTACCTCCGGACCATTCCGGAACCTCTCGTGATGTCCGGGATCTCATCCAGGACTCCGAACAACTTTCGGGTTTCCGCATACATATATCTCTACAACCCTAGCGTCACCGGACCTTAAGTGTGTAGACCCTACGGGTTCGGGAGACATGCAGACATGACCGAGACACCTCTCCGGTCAATAACCAACAGCGGGATCTGGATACCCATGTTGGCTCCCACATGTTCCACGATGATATCATCGGATGAACCACGGTGTCGAGGATTCAATCAATCCGTATGCAATTCCCTTTGTCAAACGGTATGTTACTTGCCCGAGATTCGATCGTCGGTATCCCAATACCTTGTTCAATCTCGTTACCGGCAAGTCTCTTTACTCGTACCGCAATGCATGATCCCGTGACTAACGCCTTAGTCACATTGAGCTCATTATGATGATGCATTACCGAGTGGGCCCAGAGATACCTCTCCGTCACACGGAGTGACAAATCCCAGTCTCGATCCGTGCCAACCCAACAGACACTTTCGGAGATACCCGTAATGCACCTTTATAGTCACCCAGTTACGTTGTGACGTTTGGCACACCCAAAGCACTCCTATGGTATCCGGGAGTTGCACGATCTC
>NW_025269930.1:0-1420 GCF_018294505.1 Triticum aestivum | reverse complement strand
GATAGATTTCCTGATTTGCGCAAATCAAAGTTAATGCCACGTGCTGATGGTCCCTTTAAGGTGTTAGAGAAAATAAATGATAATGCATATAAACTTGAGCTGCCTGCAGATTTTGGGGTTAGTCCCACTTTTAACATTGCAGATTTGAAGCCTTATTTGGGTGAGGAAGATGAACTTCCGTCGAGGACGACTTCATTTCAAGAAGGGGAGGATGATGAGGACATCAATACAATTGTTACACCCACAGCCCCTGCTGCTATACATACTGGACCAATTACTAGAGCTTGTGCACGCCAACTAAATTACCAGGTACTTTCGTTTCTTGGTAATGATTCTAATGTTCATGAGAATATGATGCTGCCTAAATTGGATACATTTGTTTTGCTTACAAATGAAGGGCCTAGCTTGGAGAAGGATGAACATTGGAGCAAGAACAAGCATGGAGATGATGGCATGCGCAAGGGGAACAAGAACGGAGTTACTCATGCCCCCGTGCTTGCATTACCAAACTTTGACAAACCCTTTGAAATTCATTGCGATGCTAGTGGTAATGGCATAGGAGGTTTGTTAATGCAAGAGAAGCGCCCCATAGCTTACTTTAGTGAGAAACTTTCTGGAGCGCAACTCAATTACCCCGTCTACGACAAAGAGCTATATACTTTAGTGCGAGTTTTGCATGAATGGGAACATTATATTCGCCCTCATGAATATTTCATCCATGCCGACCATGAAATGCTCAAATACCTTCAGGGTCAAACTAAATTGAACAAGCGTCCTGCTAAATGGAGAGAATTCATTGAGTCATTTCCTTATGTCATCAAGTACATTAAAGGTAAGGAAAATGTTGTGGCGGATGCTCCTTCCCACATATGCATGCTTGTCACCAAACTTGAATTGAATGTCATTGGTTTTGAGCACATAAAAGACTTGTATGCGGATGATCCTACTTTTGCTATTCCTTATGCCAAATGTTTGGCAAATACATCTTGGGAACGCTATTACATCAAAGATGATTATCTTATGAGAGCTAACAAAATATGCATCCCCGAGTCTTCTCTTCGTTTGTTGCTTTTGCAAGAATCTCATGAAGGAGGACTAATGGGACACTTTGAACGGGACAAGACATTTGCTACACTCTCCAAGAACTATTTTTGGCCCAAGATGTTCTGCTACATCTCATGCTTCACCAGCCGATGTTCTACATGTCACAAACCTAAGTATAAAGCTTAATGCCATGGTCTCTATATGCCTCTTCCAATTCTGTATCACCCATGGGAAGATATTAGCATGTATTTTGTGCTTAGTTTGCCTAGAACTAGAAATGGAAAGGATTATGTGTTTGTTGGTGTGGACCGATTCTTTAAGATGGCTCATTTCATTCCTTGCAACAAGATAGACGATGCTTCACATCTTGCAACTC
>NW_025269929.1:0-1420 GCF_018294505.1 Triticum aestivum | reverse complement strand
CAAGTAAGGTTTATTCACCAATGTTGGGATGGTTTAATGATGAACATTGTCAATCTTTTGAAATGAATAAGAGCTTCACTTATATGTGCAAACTGAGTTGCAATATTTTCATGCCTTCTACTTCTTGTGCTAATTTTTTGGCTTTAGATTTGATGAACTATGCAAGTTACTCATCTATTCATGTGTCATATATGCAAAAATCAAGGGAAGTAAAAATGGATGACATATACATATACAACATGTACACCTTGTCTCTTTTGTTAGCCACATTTCAGATTAAGCAACGCCGAGGACGGCTTTATTTTCAAGAAGGGGAGGATGATGAGGACATGACTACCTTGGATATGACCAAAAATATTGCATATATGCATATTTGTCAGGTGATTTCTAGTGCAAACTATTCAATAATCTATTTATGTTATCCAGAACAAAAATACTTCACACACTTTTGTTTTTTGTCTAATTGCAGGTGTATGGGACATTTGTACAATCCACATATGAAGATAAGGAAGAAAGAGATGTTTATTTGCTGTCCAAAAAGTTCTCTCACGTCACTTTTGGCCCAAGAGAAGATAGAGTCCAAGTCTCTCACATTCTGGATTCAGATTCGGACTGCACAGACATACCTGACTCAAAACGCACACAAGTTTTTCATACGGACTCCAAATTGGGTGATTCTTTTTTGTTGGAAACTAGATTCCGTGCACTTTCGAACCCAATTGGAATCACCTTCAAATTCGTCCGGAGGGTTGAGTTGTGGACGAAACAATCTGATGCTGCAGCAGAATCCGAGTCAAACTACAAGTCCAAAGGTGTTACATCACCTTCACTTGGGCCCATTGGCCTTGTACGACCTAGATTTAGTTTTAGGCTGCCTTGGGACGTCCTCCCACCTCCTTGGCCGCCACCCCTTGCTCCTATATAAGTAGATCCATCTAGTAGCTTTTCCGGGGGATTTGTTTAGTTAAAAGTTAGCCATTGCAACTTCGTGTACTTCGTTTGTGTCCAACGACCAGACCAAGACCGCTTCCGGATCCCCACCATTATCAATACCTCATATATATTTGCAATATTCAGATTGCTTTATCATATTCTTGCTCGTTCTTCGATTGCTTGCAGGAATAGACCTTCGTGGTCAGGCTGTCCGTGCTTCCGGCATCGTCAGTAACCTCAGGAGATTGGTTTAGCGATTGCTAAGGCGCAACATCGTGCACGTTTGTAGTCGGATCGTCAAAGTCGTCTCCACCGTCTCTCCTCGGGATATTGTAAACATGTAAATCGTTGTTCAGTTTCTAACTCCCAAGTAAGATATATATCAGGAACATATCTACCCTCAAATGGTGGAATATTCAATTTCAGTTTAGGAATATGGACATCATCTCGTACCTGAGGTGGTGGTGCAGGCCTACCATTACGAATA
>NW_025269928.1:0-1420 GCF_018294505.1 Triticum aestivum | reverse complement strand
GGGGGGGGGTAGCAATGCCACCGGAGCGTCGCACCGGGCCCTCATACATGCGGGGTGGTGTGGTGGCATGTCCGAAGAGGCGGGACGCGTCTCCAGGGCGTGCCCCCCCTCACGGACGGCGATGACACGGTAGTAGACGTTTTGTGGTAACGATGCAGCGTCAATATTACTAAATACTCGGAGCGCGATAAAATCATGATTTTTTTGGCACGACGTGGGCACATGTGCTATAGGAACGATGGTATTTTTTCATAATTTTTGGTGATGGAGAAGCATCCGAAAAATTCCCTCCACGCGGATTGCCCTTCGCGCGTCTACGGCTGTGGCCGGCGGCCTCCGGGGGCTAGCATGCCGCCAAATCTTGCGCTGGTGGCCTCTCACAAGTCTGGAAGTGTTGTCGCGGTTGCAAACGCCCGGCACGCGTGTCCGGGGTGTGCCCCCCTCACGGACGGCGCTGCCGCCGGCACCTGGAGGGGGGAAACGGACGCGTGGGGTCTACACGGAGGGGATCTTGCTGTGGGTCTGCCCCGGATGTTGCTCCAAAGTGTTCATATGGGCTGACCTAACACAACCGGGTGGGGAGGTCCACTGGTCAAAGCCCGCCGTGCAAAGTCAAAGGGGTAGATCCCGTGGTCAAACGCTACAGGGTTAGGCGGGACGAGGGCACTGGGGGGTAGCAATGCCACCGGAGCGTCGCACCGGGCCCTCATACATGCGGGGTGGTGTGGTGGCATGTCCTAAGAGGCGGGACGCGTCTCCGGGGCGTGGCCCCCCTCACGGACGGCGATGACACGGTAGTAGACGTTCTGCGGTAACGATGCGGCGTCAATATTACTAAATACTCGGAGCGCGATAAAATCATGATTTTTTTTTGCACGACGTGGGCACATGTGCTATAGAAACGATGGTATTTTTTCATAATATTTGGTGATGGAGAAGTATCCGAAAAATTCCCTCTACGCGGATTGCCCTTCGCGCGTCTACGGCTGTGGCCGGCGGCCTCGGGGGGCTAGCATGCCGCCAAACGTTGCGCCGGCGGCCTCTCACAAGTCTGGACGTGTTGTCGCGGTTACAAACGCCCGACACGCGTGTCCGGGGTGTGCCCCCCTCATGGACGGCGCTGCCGCCGGCACCTGGAGGGGGGAAACGGACGCGTGGGGTCTACACGGAGGGGATCTTGCTGTGGGTCTGCCCCGGATGTTGCTCCAAAGTGTTCCTATGGGCTGACCTAACACAACTGGGTGGGGAGGTCCACTGGTCAAAGCCCGTCCGTGCAAAGTCAAAGGGGTAGATCCTGTGGTCAAACGCTACAGGGTTAGGCGGGACGGGGGCACTGGGGGGTAGCAATGCCACCGGAGCATCGCACCGGGCCCTCATACATGCGAGGTGGTGTGGTGGCATGTCCGAAGAGGCGGGACGC
>NW_025269927.1:0-1420 GCF_018294505.1 Triticum aestivum | reverse complement strand
CAAGAGCATTTGAACTAGCGAGTAATGGATTATCTCCAGAGTCTCGCTGATTTAAATCCTCAGATTGCCATCGGCAGAGCACTGAGACCCGAACCGGAGAGACACGTGCATCGACTGGTCAATCCACTTCCTCCGATAGAAGAGGAGTGTATCCCTTTACCAGAGACATTTTATCAGGACCCCAACCAGTTACCGTTTTCATTTTAGACGTCACTACTGTATTTGTTATTTCAGCATTTATTTATGTGTGTGACTTATGTGCGATACCATGAGTTTGTACGACGAGTCAATTATTTGGCTTCTACTAATGTGTGTAGTTTTTGTTGTGATTTATGCTCCTTTAAAATTAACTGTTTTTCCCTCGCAAAATTCTGGAGTGAGATTTCTTATCCCTGAGCTGCTACATCTACACTTTCTCATGGCGTGGATTTATTAATTTCACAGCACCACGGCAGCAGACTCACAACCATAATCTTTCGGACACAAACACTAATTGCAAAACTTTGCAACAGTGTTGCATCCAGCTAATCACCCCCTAACAACAGTTAGCACCCGGCACACCCCACCTACTCCTCGTGATCACCACCACCGCGGAGAGCCAACACCCGAGCAGCAGCGTCGTGACGATCATCGAGGATCATCGCGCACAGGAGCACAGAGAGCCCCAGCAGCGTCGCCAGCCCTCCGCATATCAGGATCGCAAACCAGTCCAGCATCGCCTCCGCCATTAGAGCCTCACCCGAGCTTCTGTAAGCAGTAATGGAGAAAGAAGAAGGAGGAAGAGAAGTGAGGCCAGGTGTGAGGAAGAAGAGAGAGGCACCCCGGCCGTTTTATAGCTCGAGCTCGGTGTACGGTGGGCGAAGTCCACCAGCGCCGCTCGTCGCCCGATCGCCGGTGTTCGGAGTCGAATCTGCGAGCAGTGCCGACAGTGCACTGGCCCGCGAGGAGAGTGCACGCTGCACCAACAGCTAGCACGCCGCGCACTACCGCGGTACGGCCTGGATGCCCTACGCGCTAGGCATCGCCAGTGGAGAAAGCGCGCGGGAGAGAGGAAGAAGAGAGGACCAGAGGGAGAAGAAGAGACTAGCAGTGGACCCTGGTCCCACCTGTCAGCCAGAGAGAGCACTGTGCTCTCGGGTGCGACCAGCGTATATCTAAATTTAGAAGTTATTCTAAATTTATATCCAGCGTAGAAACCTCACGTTTTTGTCCCGAATCGCAGACTTTTCCACGCAGCACCAGTATTCGCACTGTGAATTTTCACCACTTATTGCCCTCTCACTGTAGCCACATTTTTATTGCGTATAGTTTTTCTTAAAACAGCTTTTAACAAATCTCGAGGATGAGATTTTTCTTAAGGGGGGTAGTGTCTGTGACACCCCAAAAATTTGGCCTTGTTTTAATGAATTAAAATTTTTTT
>NW_025269926.1:0-1420 GCF_018294505.1 Triticum aestivum | reverse complement strand
GCGTGCCGCCTCTTCGGACATGCCACAACACCACCCCGCATGTATGAGGGCCCGGTACGACGCTCCGGTGGCATTGCTACCCCCCAGGGCCCCCGTCCCGGCTAACCCTGTAGCGTTTGACCACGGGATCTAGCCCTTTGACTTTGCACGGACGGGCTTTGACCAGTGGACCTCTCCACCCGATTGTGTTAGGTCGGCCCAGAGGAACACTTTGGAGCAACATCCGGGCCAAACCCACAGCTACATCCACTCCGTGTAGACCCGACGCGTCCGTTTCCCCCCTCCAGGTGCCGGCGGCGGCGGCGTCCGTGAGGGGGGGGCACACCCCGGAGACGCGTGCTGGGCGTTTGCAACCGCCTCAACACTTCCAGATTTGTGAGAGGCCGCCTACGCAAGATTTGACGGTATGCTAGCCCCCGGAGGCCGCCGGCCACAGTCGTAGACGTGCGAAGAGCAATCCGCGTAGAGGGAAGTGTTCAGATACTTCTCCATCACAAAAAATTATGAAAAATTACCATCAGTCCTATAGCACATGTGCCCACGTTGTGTAAAAAACTCATGATTTTATCGCGCTCCAAGTATGTAATAATATTCAGGCTGCATCGTTACTGCAGAACGTCTACTACCGTTTCATTGCCGTCCGTGAGGGGGGCCACAACCCGGAGACACGTGCCGCCTCTTCGGACATGCCACAACACCACCCCGCATGTATGAGGGCCCGGTACGACGCTCCGGTGGCATTGCTACCCCCCAGGGCCCCCGTCCCGGTTAACCCTGTAGCGTTTGACCACGGGATCTAGCCCTTTGACTTTGCACGAACGGGCTTTGACCAGTGGACCTCTCCACCCGGTTGTGTTAGGTCGGCCCAGAGGAACACTTTGGAGCAACATCCGGGCCAAACCCACAGCTACATCCACTCCGTGTAGACCCGACGCGTCCATTTCCCCCCTCCAGGTGCCGGCAGCGGCGGCGTCCGTGAGGGGGGGGGCACACCCCGGAGACGCGTGCTGGGCGTTTGCAACCGCCTCAACACTTCCAGATTTGTGAGAGGCCGCCTACGCAAGATTTGACGGTATGCTAGCCCCCGGAGGCCGCCGGCCACAGTCGTAGACGTGCGAAGAGCAATCCGCGTAGAGGGAAGTGTTCAGATACTTCTCCATCACAAAAAATTATGAAAAATTACCATCAGTCCTATAGCACATGTGCCCACGTTGTGTAAAAAACTCATGATTTTATCGCGCTCCAAGTATTTAATAATATTCACGCTGCATCGTTACCGCAGAACGTCTACTACCGTTTCATTGCCGTCCGTGAGGGGGGCCACAACCCGAAGACGCGTGCCGCCTCTTCGGACATGCCACAACACCACCCCGCATGTATGAGGGCCCGGTACGACGCTCCGGTGGCATTGCTACCCCCC
>NW_025269925.1:0-1420 GCF_018294505.1 Triticum aestivum | reverse complement strand
GATGGATTTGTGTTTCGTGCTAACAAGCTATGCATTCCAGCTAGCTCCGTTCGTCTTTTGTTGTTGCAGGAGGCGCATGGAGGAGGATTAATGGGACACTTTGGCGTGAAGAAGACGGAGGACGTACTTGCTACACATTTATTTTGGCCAAAGATGAGACGGGATGTTGAGCGTTTTATTGCTCGATGCACTACATGTCAAAAAGCTAAGTCACGACTCAATCCTCATGGTTTATATATGCCTTTGCCTGTACCTAGTGTTCCTTGGGAGGATATATCTATGGACTTTGTTTTAGGTTTACCTCGAACAAAGAAGGGGAGGGATAGCATATTTGTTGTCGTGGATAGATTCTCGAAAATGGCACACTTTATACCATGTCATAAAAGCGATGATGCTGTTAATGTTGCTGATTTGTTCTTTCGTGAAATTATTCGCTTGCATGGTGTGCCAAATACTATTGTTTCAGATCGTGATACTAAATTTCTTAGCCACTTTTGGAGATGTTTATGGGCTAAGTTGGGGACTAAACTGCTTTTTAGTACTACTTGTCACCCCCAAACTGAGGGACAAACTGAAGTAGTCAATAGAACGTTGTCTACTATGCTTAGGGCTGTTTTGAAGAATAATAAGAAAATGTGGGAGGAATGCTTGCCTCATATTGAATTTGCTTATAATCGTTCATTGCATTCTACTACTAAGATGTGCCCTTTTGAAGTTGTGTATGGTTTCCTACCTCGTGCACCTATTGATTTGTTGCCTCTTCCATCTTCGGAGAAGGTTAATTTTGATGCTAAACAACGTGCTGAATTGATTTTAAAAATGCATGAGTTAACTAAGGAAAACATTGAGCGTATGAATGCTAAATATAAACTTGCTGGAGATAAGGGTAGAAAACATGTTGTGTTTGCACCTGGAGATCTTGTTTGGTTACATTTGCGTAAGGATAGATTTCCTGATTTGCGCAAATCAAAGCTAATGCCACGTGCTGATAGTCCCTTTAAGGTGTTAGAGAAAATAAATGATAATGCATATAAACTTGAGCTGCCTGCAGATTTTGGGGTTAGTCCCACTTTTAACATTGCAGATTTGAAGCCTTATTTGGGTGAGGAAGATGAACTTCCGTCGAGGACGACTTCATTTCAAGAAGGGGAGGATGATGAGGACATCAATACAATTGTTACACCCACAGCCCCTGCTGCTATACATACTGGACCAATTACTAGAGCTCGTGCACGCCAACTAAATTACCAGGTACTTTCGTTTCTTGGTAATGATTCTAATGTTCATGAGAATATGATGCTGCCTAAATTGGATACATTTGTTTTGCTTACAAATGAAGGGCCTAGCTTGGAGAAGGATGAACATTGGAGCAAGAACAAGCATGGAGATGATGGCATGCGCAAGGGGAACAAGAACGGAG
>NW_025269924.1:0-1420 GCF_018294505.1 Triticum aestivum | reverse complement strand
CCAGGGGTAACACTCAAGGTAGATCATAATAGAGGTTGGGCAGGCGTATTGACCTGCAGGAGACAAGTGATTTAACTTGTCCAAGAAATGGTATTTAAAGGAGAACATGGTCGGAACCACGATTGAAAAAGGCCAGATCCCAGATATAAGATGAACTTATACCAAGGGAATAATTAATTTAAGAGAAGCTTTTAGTGATAAGATCTACATCGTGTCCATGGGCATGAACACAAAGTTCAAGGTCGACTCCCACTTCTTCAATGCATAACCTTCCCTTCGCCTCTCGTATTTTGATAATGACATTAGATGTCGAAAGTTTTACCTGGTGCAATACCAGATAAGTATGTCCCGCGAAATCTTTCGGGTTCACACAGATTAAGGAAGGCATAGGTTCAACCCATCGGGGCATCGAAGAAAGATAGACTACAAACTTCAGGAGTAAATAACACAAGCTCAGAAGTAGAGCACGGTCGACAAAGCAGAGGATACAATTTACCAAAGGCATCATGTATCCGAGGAAAATCTCACAAGCTTATTTAATATGGAGGACATTGTCGGATAAAATCCGACAAAAGGGTCTGGTGGTCCACAAGGGATCTGATGTGAGCATCAGTACTCAACCAGAGGAAGAAGAATGTAAGGAGATTTGATTATAGAAACAACTGACTAACTCAAAGTTCAAATGCAAAGGAATTATGATTTCCAAATCAGGGGGTCAGAAGCAACGCTCTGAGCAAGGATGGTTAAGTTGAGTAGGCTTAGGGGTACCATCGATGGCAATTTGATAGGTCGAGATCCAGCTCACATTTAGAATGGCGACTGAGCCGGAAGAATGAATTCTAGAATATGATTGAGGTTTGCGAGCATTCGCAACAAATTGAATCAACGGACTCAAAAAGATAATGACAAAGGGTGCCAATAAGATTTCGAGACTTATGGGACTAATCATAATGCTAGTAAGCAAGAACTCCAAGAGCAACAGGCTCCTGAAGATTTTTGGAAGATCGAATAGTATTTTGAAGACTATTGTGGAATACTTAAATCAACTGGGGAAGACCGGATACTCGGTAAGTGCGAGAATTATCCGTAGGGGTATTCAGGTGACAAAGAACAGCAAGGCAGTAAGCTCAAAGGATTCTCGGAACAACAGAGAGAATTTCGAGGTATCTTGCAATAACAAGATCAACTGGGAAATATTGTATGAATGGCAAGTATACGTGGTTATCCATAGGAGTTTATCGATGAAAGGGAATTGCAAAAGCGATGAACACAAGTTCTCGGGTTATCAGCGGAGAGTATCTTCAGGGTCTTCACGTGCAGCAGACGATCATCAGTAATAAAGGGGCTCTCCGGGTGAAAGTGATAACGAGATCCTAATGTTAGATTTAACAAAATTCATTTAACCCGAATAGAAGAGATG
>NW_025269923.1:0-1420 GCF_018294505.1 Triticum aestivum | reverse complement strand
CCCCCCCAGGGTCACTGACGCGTGGGCCCTGTCGGACAGGTGGTTAGTTAGTACTAATTACCGTTAGTCAACCCCCCCTGACACTGACTAGTGGGCCCCAGCGCCACTAATTAGTAATTAGGATTAAACTAACCCTGTTTAACCCCCCTGTCACTGACGTGTGGGCCCCACACGTCAGGTTTGACTTCAGCCAGCCGCAGTTGACCACTGACGTCATGCTGACGTCATGCTGGCGCAATAATTATAATTTCTGGATTTAATTTAAATCAGGAAATTCCAGAATATTATTTAAACTTCAAAAATTCATAACTTTTATTCTGTAACTCCAAATTGGACAAATTATATATGAAAAATGATCAGAAAAATCCAATCTATCCATCTGTACTATTTTCATGCATGATCAAACAAGTTAAATTGATGTTTTAAGCAGAACAAGGAAAAGCACTTTTAAAAGGCCATGTTTGAGTTTGAAATTTGAATCTTTGGTTCAAACTTGTTCAAACCCTTCTGGTTCTAGTTGCATTAGCCCAACACACTCATATTGCCATGTTTCATGCATGCATCATATTGTTGCACATTGTTTGGTGATGCTTGTGTATCGATGTCCTTTGCGACAGGTTCTGCCTCCGAGGAGTACCGTGATTACCCTAACGAAGAACCATATCAGTGCATCGAACCATCAGGCAGGCAACCAACCATTTGATCATATCGATACAATCCCATGTTCTCGCTCCTGCTCTCTTTTACTGCATTAAGACAACGCGATTCAAACTGCTGTGTGCTACGGTAGTTGAACCCATTTCCTCTGCATGACCTGTCATTGCCACAGTAACTAGATGAAACCCACTAGCATGTGTAGGAGTTGATTGAGCCATATGTATGTGTTGTTCCTACCTTGCTATGCCTGCTATGCTTAGAGTCGTGTCAGGTCTGGTTCATCTGGTGATGGGCTAGAGTGAAATGATTATGTCGGTAATGGGAGTGGTGTGGTGAACACGATTTGGTAAAGGTATCGATGAGAGGCCATGTAGGAGTACATGGTGGGTTGTTTCATTGAAGCCGGCCTTAAGCACTGAGATCTGTATATGTGATTTAAGATATAGCTACTACCATGCATTGGGCCCTGAAATATGACCCCGCTCGACTTCTTATTCACCCTAGCTCTCTGTCCAGGAGTTGCAAGTAGTTTCTGGTGTTTGTAGCCTACTGGAGGCCGTGGACAGCGCTGACCGTAGGGGTGGGCTGTGATGCGGTAGGTACGTGGCACGGTGTACCGAATACCCGTTAGGTATCTCGGGAACCCTGTTCACATCGTTCGGGGCCGTATGGGAAACCTCGGCCGGACTCCCTGCGGATGGAACCTGAATAGGCGATAAACCTGGACTAGAGGCTTAAGTGTTTAGGTAGGTCGTGGTCTACA
>NW_025269922.1:0-1420 GCF_018294505.1 Triticum aestivum | reverse complement strand
AGTATGGAAAAAGCAATAAAAATCTCATGCGGTTTACTTTTCGTAGTGTCGAGGTTCACTTTCGGTAGTGTTGCCGTTCACTTATGCCCGGGTGTGAAGCACGGTCCACTTCCTCGTCTTGGAAAAGTTATGTCCGACAAAATAAGTTATGCAAGTCGCTTGCACGTCCGATGCAGTGCGGTCTTCAGTATGAAGTAGTGCGGTCGGCCGTATGATGTTGTTCATCTCGTAAGTGCAAAAAAATTGTTACGGAAGCGAAGAAAAGTAATGTGGTTCACTTATTGATAGTGTTGTGGTTCATTTACACCCGATGTGAAGTGCACTCTACTTTCTCGTCCTTAAAAAAATTAGGTTTGAAAAAAAACCACGCAGTTCTCTTACCCATCTGATTCAGTGCGGTTTTTCGTCCATTGCAGTGCGGTTTTCAGTCGGATGAAATACCCACGTCGATTTGGGTGTCGCGAAAAACAGAGTGTCCACATTTCGGTAAATTCGAAATTCCTCTTAAATAGTAAAGAATTAGAGAGAGTGTGCTACATGAAAGAGTTGCGTCTCGTCGATATCTTTCCAACAGCGTATCATTTGAATCATTCCGACCAGCGGTTTGCAAAAATTTCACACAAAACGGCCGCTGCCACTCGTCATCCGCCGAACGATTTTCAAAATTAACTTAAAACCGTAAGGAATTTCAAAAATATTTCAACATATGAAAGTTGATGAGGACATCAATACCATTGTTACACCCACAGCCCCTACTACTACATATATGGGACCAATTACTAGAGCTCGCGCACGCCAATTAAATTATCAGGTACTTTCGTTTCTTGGTAATGATTCTAATGTTCATGAGAATATGATGCTGCCTAAATTGGATACATTTGTTTTGCTTACAAATGAAGGGCCTAGCTTGGAGAAGGATGAACATTGGAGCAAGAACAAGCATGGAGATGATGCCATGCGCAAGGGGAACAAGAACGGAGTTACAAGTGATGATTTCAGGACTTTGAAGCCACCATAATGGGTGCATGAAGCCATGGACGAAATATACAAGATGCCACTTCATAAATTTCGTCCCGAGGCTATTGTAGGTGCTGCGTCACCTTTTTTATTGGGCCAGGCCCATGTAATTTCGAAATACATAAGTATAGGCTATTTTTAGAGTCCGTATGTGTGGGGAAACAAGAGATAGGGTTGATTTCGGACCCCTCCACCAAGGGCCACGAAATTCCCCCTCTCTTCCTCCATATATACAGCCCTTAGGGCACCGTTTAGACTTTGGGTTTTGTTTAGATTAAAAGTTCGCCATAGCTGCAACTTCGCGTACTTCGTTTGTGTTCAACGACCAGACAAAGGCGTCACAGAACCCCACCTTGATCAATAAAGCTTTCATCTTATATTCGCAATATCCAGATTGCAATCT
>NW_025269921.1:0-1420 GCF_018294505.1 Triticum aestivum | reverse complement strand
TACCATGGAATACATGATTAATCCAAACAGAAAAGTGTGTGGAATCTGCATCATGTATTTTACTCATCAGTGTTTTGGGACACCGAGTCTTGCAAAAACTCTTTCCATGTGACTTTGGCAAGAATCACTCCTTGGCGTTTTAAATGCTAAAAGGTTTTAGCATCTTGTCAATATGTATTCATTGCTTAGCCCCATTAGGTAAATCTATCTCCATAGATCATCATGCCTAATATTGAGGCTATTTAGCCTAAGCACTTCATCGAAAAACTATTTTCAAATGAAGTCCTAATTTGTGTCAAGAAATTTATTTCCAATTACCAATGTGCCAAGCACATAAGGTTTTTAGAAATATTATTACGCTCCCACTTACTTTCTTGAATTACAAGCATCTTCGTTACCCATTGATGAAGTCAAAACCCCTTTGACCATTTCATCAAAACCCGAAGATTCCAACTCCATTTTGCTCTCTTCTGTCCATCGCTGGAACTCTGAAGTTTGCATACCTACTAGCATCCTCTGGATCGACAAATTACTTTGGACTGTATCATATACAAGTCCTAGCTTTCATTTCCATCAGATGGAAATCCTTTTATCATCCATGTTTCATATCTCATGATTGAAATATGTATTAATTGCTAGTTCAACCCGAACCGATTTTAAGCATCGCTACGATGAAAACAACCTCATCGTAGTCAACTCTTGAACTTGTTATTCCAACAAGTCGAGCTTTATGGATAAAGCATTTTATCCGTATCAGTTTTAAGTTCCATAAATATTCTTTAGACTCTAAGTCTTCCGAAAGGTGTATCAAGGTTTTAATCTTGAATCACTTATATGGAAACTAACTCGGGTTGTATTGGCATTTAGCCAATTCCGGAGTCAGGGCCCATCAACGCTTCCTTGTGTATCGTAGGTATAATGTTGTCTAATAACAATATCTCGTTTGCGCACCTGAGAGGTTTGCACGAGCCTTGCCTACGTGGTTCAGCTGCAAGTTCGACCGAAGTTCATACATTTTATTGTAGAGACTTCCGTATCAGTCGCGGTAGGAAACTCTGGAATTACTTCCAAGGTCTCTTTCCTTTGATCTGATGACGTAGATACTGTTTATCTCGTCGAGTTGCACTATTCTCCCACTCACCTTTTTGAAAGAACCATTCTCTTTAAAAGCACACCGTTTCGCGGCAAAACTATTTGCCTCGGTATAGTGAGGGAGGAATACCCAACATTTTGGTATAACCTACAAAGTAGCACTTGTCTGATTTGGAATAGGTTTGTAACCTTTTACACAAGCCCCATATTCCAAATGTTAAGAAAAGATATAACATGGTTGGGCGTACCATACCATGGCTTCATTTCAACAGACCCGATGTAGCTCTTTTCAGTGTAAAAGCCGCAGTCTCTAAAGCATCACTTTAAA
>NW_025269920.1:0-1420 GCF_018294505.1 Triticum aestivum | reverse complement strand
CGTCGCCATCAGCAACATTGCTCCTGCAGCAGCAACAAATAATCATTTATAAATTAAACGGACCACGTACAAGGTTATACTAAGCATGTAAGTACAGTCCAGCTACACGTCCAAGGTTATACTAAGCATGTAAGTACAGTCCAGCTATAAAGTGGATGGAAAAGTGTGGCTGCTGTTGTTGCTACTTTAGCCAACTGAGCTAATTAATCTCATCAACCTAATACACTTCTCTCAAAAAAGATAAAAGCAACATCAAATATTGAGTACAGCAGCAACATCTACTTGTTAATGGAACTAAGTTGATATGTACTCAATATTGAACTGGAACTAAGTTGATCAGGACATCCAGTTCAATATTGAGTACAGATCCCTCTAAAATACCTTGGCACAAGTGCATCACATATTCATCAACTTAGCATCAGAAGTAGTGAGCACGAGAAGAGTGGGAGGGAGATGGAGGAGCTACCTGCCGCGGTCACAATGGAAGCAGAGGAGCAGACCCCTCTTGCCCCCCACCCCCTCAAGCAGGACAGGGCTGCCGGCTGGGTGCACCCCTACTCCTCCACCTCCTCACCCTGCACATAGCAAGTTTCAAATGTTCAGAATAGTGAGATGATTCCATACAAAGTAGAACAGTTGTACTTGGCAATGCACACTAGCTAACAAAATGCCCACAATAAATATTTTGGCTAAACTACTTTCCTTGAGAGCTTTACAAATTACAACAATGATTCATCTGACTATTTCTAGAGGAATCAACCCAACCCATTTGACAGAAACAAGCAGGCCACACATTTGAACATGAACAATAGACACACATCTGAGCATGTATTTCAGATTGGGAAGATAATAATGTCAGAGCCCTAGATGTCATCAATTAATAAGATAGATGGGGAAATGAGATGGTCACCTGTCCCAATCCTCACGATCCGCGTAGGTCTCCTCCTGGTAGCCATGGGGGTCCGCCTGCTCTCCCTGGTCCGGCTGGTCTCTGTCATCAACATGGCCTCCCCTGAAAAAAACGACGAGGGTGGTGAGGGGGATTGAGGAGAAGAGAGGTCGGAGAAGAAGGGGGAGGTCAGATCGGGGGACGTTACCTCCTGGGGTCGGGGTAGTGCTGCTGGTGGTGGTGCTGCGGCGGCTGGGCCTCGTGGGCGTCGGGGGCGGCGGCGGTGTTGGCCTTGTACTTGGCGGCCTTCTTGCTGGCCCTGGTGGGCTTGTCGGGGTTGTCGGGCGGGACGACCTTCTTGATGACGCGGGCGACGGCCTCGTTGCCCGAGGCGCCATCGGCCAGGTCGAGCAGGTCGAAGATCCCCATCCCGATGGCAGCGGCAAGGTGTGAGATAGAAGGTGGGAGAGGGGAAGAGGGTGTGGTGCCGCCCGGGGGGGAGGGCATCGGGGTGGGGGGGACTGCCGGTGG
>NW_025269919.1:0-1420 GCF_018294505.1 Triticum aestivum | reverse complement strand
CAAGTAAGGTTTATTCACCAATGTTGGGATGGTTTAATGATGAACATTGTCAATCTTTTGAAATGAATAAGAGCTTCACTTATATGTGCAAACTGAGTTGCAATATTTTCATGCCTTCTACTTCTTGTGCTAATTTTTTGGCTTTAGATTTGATGAACTATGCAAGTTACTCATCTATTCATGTGTCATATATGCAAAAATCAAGGGAAGTAAAAATGGATGACATATACATATACAACATGTACACCTTGTCTCTTTTGTTAGCCACATTTCAGATTAAGCAACGCCGAGGACGGCTTTATTTTCAAGAAGGGGAGGATGATGAGGACATGACTACCTTGGATATGACCAAAAATATTGCATATATGCATATTTGTCAGGTGATTTCTAGTGCAAACTATTCAATAATCTATTTATGTTATCCAGAACAAAAATACTTCACACACTTTTGTTTTTTGTCTAATTGCAGGTGTATGGGACATTTGTACAATCCACATATGAAGATAAGGAAGAAAGAGATGTTTATTTGCTGTCCAAAAAGTTCTCTCACGTCACTTTTGGCCCAAGAGAAGATAGAGTCCAAGTCTCTCACATTCTGGATTCAGATTCGGACTGCACAGACATACCTGACTCAAAACGCACACAAGTTTTTCATACGGACTCCAAATTGGGTGATTCTTTTTTGTTGGAAACTAGATTCCGTGCACTTTCCAACCCAATTGGAATCACCTTCAAATTCGTCCGGAGGGTTGAGTTGTGGACGAAACAATCTGATGCTGCAGCAGAATCCGAGTCAAACTACAAGTCCAAAGGTGTTACATCACCTTCACTTGGGCCCATTGGCCTTGTACGACCTAGATTTAGTTTTAGGCTGCCTTGGGACGTCCTCCCACCTCCTTGGCCACCACCCCTTGCTCCTATATAAGTAGATCCATCTAGTAGCTTTTCCGGGGGATTTGTTTAGTTAAAAGTTAGCCATTGCAACTTCGTGTACTTCGTTTGTGTCCAACGACCAGACCAAGACCGCTTCCGGATCCCCACCATTATCAATACCTCATATATATTTGCAATATTCAGATTGCTTTATCATATTCTTGCTCGTTCTTCGATTGCTTGCAGGAATAGACCTTCGTGGTCAGGCTGTCCGTGCTTCCGGCATCGTCAGTAACCTCAGGAGATTGGTTTAGCGATTGCTAAGGCGCAACATCGTGCACGTTTGTAGTCGGATCGTCAAAGTCGTCTCCACCGTCTCTCCTCGGGATATTGTAAACATGTAAATCGTTGTTCAGTTTCTAACTCCCAAGTAAGATATATATCAGGAACATATCTACCCTCAAATGGTGGAATATTCAATTTCAGTTTAGGAATATGGACATCATCTCGTACCTGAGGTGGTGGTGCAGGCCTACCATTACGAATA
>NW_025269918.1:0-1420 GCF_018294505.1 Triticum aestivum | reverse complement strand
GATCACGATGAACAAGATGCATAGGGTAATACTTTTGATGAAATTCCAACTCCAATCTTTTATAGTCCTAGAATCTCATATCATCACATAGCCTATACCATATCAATGCATCTCCCTTCAAAGATAAAGGGAAGACCTTATTCTTAGCAACATCATTGGGTATACCTGCAAGCTTAAATAATCCACAAACTTCATCCACATATATTAAGTGCTCATCAGGATGCTTTGTTCCATCTCTTGTAAAAGGATTAGCTAGCAGTTTTTCCATCATAGCCACAGGAAATTCAAAAGGAGTTTCATTTTCAATAGGTTCGGTAGGTTGAGGAGCAACTCTTTGCTCTACTGGACGGGGTGAAGATACCCCGAACAAGCCCCTCAGAGAATTACTTTCCATAGTAACAAGTGACAGTAAATTTCAGCACACTATATAAACTTTTCCTTACCAAATTCCACTTACCAAAGGCGGTACACTCCCCGGCAACGGCGCCAGAAAAGAGTCTTGATGACCCACAAGTATAGGGGATCTATCGTAGTCCTTTCGATAAGTAAGAGTGTCGAACCCAACGAGGAGTAGAAGGAAATGATAAGCGGTTTTCAGCAAGGTATTCTCTGCAAGTACTGAAATAAGTGGTAACAGATAGTTTTGTGATAGGATAAATTGTAACGAGCAACAAGTAACAAAAGTAAATAAAGTGCAGCAAGGTGGCCCAATCCTTTCGTAGCAAAGGACAAGCTGTAACAAACTCTTATAATAGGAAAAGCGCTCCCGAGGACACATGGGAATATCGTCAAGCTAGTTTTCATCACGTTCATATGATTCGCGTTCGATACTTTGATAATTTGATATGTGGGTGGACTGGTGCTTGGGTGATGTTCTTACTTGAACAAGCATCCCATTCATGATTAACCTCTATTGCAAGCATCCGCAACTACAACAAAAGTATTAAGGTAAACCTAACCATAGCATGAGACATATGGATCCAAATTAGCCCCTTACGAAGCAACGCATAAACTAGGGTTTAAGCTTCAGTCACTCTAGCAACCCATCATCTACTTATTACTTCCCAATGCCTTCCTCTAGGCCCAAATAATGGTGAAGTGTTATGTAGTCGATGTTCACATAACACCACTAGAGGCTAGACAACATTCATCTTATCAAAATATCAAACGAATACCAAATTCACATGACTACTCATAGCAAGACTTCTCCCTTGTCCTCAGGAACGAACGTAATTACTCACAAAGCATATTCATGTTCATAATCAGAGGGGTAATAATATGCATATAGGATCTGAACATATAATCTTCCACCAATTAAACCAACTAGCATCAACTACAAGGAGTAATCAACACTACTAGCAACCTACTAGCACCAATCCCGGACTTTGAGACAAGAATTGGATACAAGAGATGAACTAGG
>NW_025269917.1:0-1420 GCF_018294505.1 Triticum aestivum | reverse complement strand
TCATTTGTTGTTTTTAGGTCATTTACCTAATTGTTTAGAGAGCTAAATGGATGTGAAATTGAAAATCACTACAAAATGAATCCTGAAAATGTTGAAACTTGGCATGGTATCGTCATACCACCCGCATAGCATGCGCGAAAGAGTAGAGAGGGTCACGGCAAAAACTGGACGCACTTCGTGTACAAACTGGACAAACTCTTTTGGAGTATCAGGGTTTCGGACAAGAACTCATCTGTTACACGGCCACTTCAATGTTTTTACTAACTTATTTGAACTCCGACTTCTTTTGTGTTCAGTATGCAGCATTCAAAGCGACGTCATCAATTTCCAACATGTTCTGACATCATTTGTTGTTTTTCGGTCATTTACCTAATTGTTTAGAGAGAAAAATGACCGTGAAATTGAAAATCACTACAAAATGAATCCTGAAAATGTTGAAACTTGGCATGGTATCATCATATCACCCGCATAGCATGCGCGAAAGAGTAGAGAGGGTCACGGCAAAAACTGGACGCACTTCGTGTACAAACTAGACAAACTCTTTCGGAGTATCAGGGTTTCGGATGAGAACTCATCTGTTACACGGCCACTTCAATGTTTTTAATAACTTATTTGAACTCCAGACTTCTTTTGTGTTCAGTATGCAGCATTCAAAGCGACATCATCAATTTCCAACATGTTCTGACATCATTTGTTGTTTTTCGGTCATTTACCTAATTGTTTAGAGAGCCAAATGGCCGTGAAATTGAAAATCACTACAAAATGAATCCTGAAAATGTTGAATCTTGGCATGGTATCATCATATCACCCGCATAGCACGCGCGAAAGGGTGGAGAGGGTCACGACAAAAACTGGACGCACTTCATGTACAAACTGGACAAAGTCTTTCGGAGTATCAGGGTTTCAGACGAGAAATCATCTGTTACACGGCCACTTCAATATTTTTAATAACTTATTTGAACTCCGGACTTCTTTTGTGTTCAGTATGCAGCATTGAAAGCAACGTCATCAATTTGCAACATGTTCTGACATCATTTGTTGGTTTTCGGTCATTTAACTAATTGTTTAGAGAGCCAAATGGCCGTGAAATTGAAAATCACTACAAAATGAATCCTGAAAATGTTCAAACTTGGCATGGTATCGTCATATCACCCGCATAGCATGCGCGATAGAGTAGAGAGGGTCACGGCAAAAACTGGACGCACTTCATGTACAAACTGGACAAACTCTTTCGGAGTATCAGGGTTTCGGACAAGAACTTATCTGTTACACGGCCACTTTAATGTTTTTAATAACTTATTTGAACTCTGGACTTCTTTTGTGTTTAGTATGCAGCATTCAAAGCGACATCATCAATTTCCAGCATGTTCTGACATCATTTGTTGTTTTTCGGTCATTTACCTAATTGTTTAGAGAGCTA
>NW_025269916.1:0-1420 GCF_018294505.1 Triticum aestivum | reverse complement strand
TTTCCTTGCTTCGGAGTGGAAAATGTCGATGGAGATGTTCTCAATGCGCTCTTGCAATCTTGATTGTGCGCCTTGCATTTGTCGTTGTAGATCGAAGATAGACGCTTTGGAGATGTAGTTGTTCACGCCGTCGTTGTTGTCGTAGACCGGAGAGGGAATGCCTTGCCTATCCATCACAAGACTCGAGCAAATATGAGTGGGAGAAAGAGAAGAACTTATACCAATGTACCTTGACCGATGTTGACGATGAATCAAGTTCACTCAAATGCGGACAATGAAATAGCACTATTGGTACCAATCCTTGTCGGTTCTCACACCTACACAAGTAAAGCTTATAGTGGAGCTCGGTGAGGATAGTGGCACAAAAATTTAATGCAAAATGTTAGCAAGAGTCAATAATGTTGAAAAAGATTCACAAATTCGCAAGTGAAACAAATGGACCAATAGCAATATGGATGGCACACGGAAACACACACACAGATAGACAAATGGGGTCGTGCAACGAAGGAATGAGCACAAAATGTGGAATCCACGGAAAACGCTCATGTTACACAACTCAAGAGAGACGCTAGCACGATTGCTCAATAGGCGGATACGACACTTGTGCACAACCTATGATATGCAAAATGGATAAACTTCTATTCCAAGTATGCTATGTATGTATGGTTCCCGGTGTTTCTCTCAAGATGATCCAAGATGATCGGATAAGATGTAGATTTTGGCATGGCTCTTATGTGCAATGGGGTATGATGTTATGCCACTTGCTCGCGAGCTCTTTGCTCTCTTTTTCTTTTGCTTAAAAGCTTTATTTCTTTTTTTTTCTATGGCCACTTTGCACAATGCACAAACCAAGATAGCAATTGTGTATATGCGGGAACAAACTTGTGACACAAGATATGATAGCAATATATGCACCACGATGATATGGTATGTATGCTATAGGAAGTATGATCACTAATGTGCACAAGTAACGTTGCCGGCAATACTCAAATGGCTAGTCTCTATAGGCAAGCGACGCAAAAGTAAGGCTAGGGGTTAACAATGCAATAGCAAGGGAATATACAATGGAGGGATACCATGATACCAAGATGATATGGAGGTTACCGTCCGACGATGATGAGTAGCGGTGTTCTTGATGTAGATGCCAAGACGATGGAGACTCGTCCCTAAGTAGCCGAAACACCTTAGGAAACGGAAAAACCGCGAACTCATAATCTCACACGTCAAATGTCAAAATGGTGGTAGCGGAAATGCGGTGGTGGTTTGCACTTGGCAATGTGGAAGTGAAATGATGGGCTATACACGAGTCGGAGTTGAATTTGCCGTCCCTAAGTAGCCGAAACACCTTAGGAGACACAAGCCACAACTCAAACAAAATTGGGTTAAGTTGGGGTTGAAATGTATTGTGGGCACGTCTATG
>NW_025269915.1:0-1420 GCF_018294505.1 Triticum aestivum | reverse complement strand
ATCTCAGGGCCCACTCGGTAATACAACATCACAATGAGGTTGCAAGCAATGTGACTAATGAGTTAGCCACGGGATATTGTATTACAGAACGAGTAAAGAGACTTGCCGGTGATGAGATTGAACTAGGTATGGAGATACCGACGATCGAATCTCGGGCAAGTAACATACAGATAGACAAGGGGAACTACATCCTTGACATCGAGGTTCGACCGATAAGACCTTTGTAGAATATGTGGGAACCAACAAGGGCATCAAGGTCCCACTATTGGTTATTAACCGAAGAGGTGTCTCGATCATGTCTGCATAGTTCTCGAACCCGTAGGGTCTACACACTTAACGTTTGGTGACGATATAAGTATAGTTGTGTCATTATCACTACAAGAAATATGGTAATCTGTGACAGCCAACGTCCGTCACCGAGAGCCCGGAAACTATCATCGATGACCATTGGTGATGTGTGCCTATCCGTCATGTATATTGCATCATAATTTGTCCACCCAGCCATTCATGATGGAATTTTCGCCTGTCATTGATTCAGGCCAAATCATGACGGTCATTTACCATCACCGACCGGTCCCCAAGCCCACCCGGACCGCCCAAGCCCGGTCCTCTGTGACAGACCTTTCCATCATGGATTTACACGATGACGTGGCATCAACACTCCAGTCTGGGTCTGACGTGGCGCTGCCTGGGCCCATGTAGCCTTCGGCCTAGTAAGTTTTGGCCCATTTGTTTTGGTTCGAACTATTTTTTTATTGTTTATGTTAGCCAATTTGCGATGGTCCAACAAGCACATCAGCCCATTAATCTTATGGGCTAGTTATGTTTTTTATTACCCATAATATGTTTCCAGGCCTACTTCATCCGGCCCATCAAAGTTTTACACAACGAAGCCCATTTGTGATTTTTACACGAAACAATTTAGCACCCGACACTGACAACTATTAACTATTTGTACAAATATTAAGATAGAAAATAGGCACGGTATTACGAAGCACAAGTCACATTAGACAAGCAGTATTGGTCCTCCATGACACATCCAGCATAGCATTCAGTTTACATCTCGAGATCCACTAACCATCAAGCACAAAAATGCAACCAGTTTGCATCCAACTGTATGCAGTTTGCATAACAAAAGGCTGACAAAATAACAAGCTAGGTGCCACCGGTATATCCCACATGCATAGAGCTTCCAGCAGCTTTTTGGACAAACAACTTACCCTTCAGCTGATCTTGATGGAATCTGACTTAGCAATAAGTCTAGTTTTGCATCCATCTCAGCTTGTTTCTTCCTGTTCTCCTCGTCTCGCTTCCTGTACTCCTCATCTTTCCTGGCCCTTTCCTCTCCAGATTCCTTCAACTTCTTGGTCAAGGTGTCAACATGTGCTCGAAGCTCAACATTCCTCTTCTGCGCTGCCAA
>NW_025269914.1:0-1420 GCF_018294505.1 Triticum aestivum | reverse complement strand
TTCTTCCAATACCATGAACTGCTTATGGCAGAAGTTCTCTTGAACTGAAAGATCACAACCAGAGTGCTCTTGACGAGTTCTCCATTCATATTGTGACTCTGCCAGTTCTACCTTCCTGCATGGGTTATCCGGAAGAAATATGTTGAACTCGTTCGACATACTAATTCATGCATCCGCAACTCAGAAAACCATATGTCCCCTTGAGTTGTCCCTCTTCATTGGTATTCCGACCATCGTCTGTCAATTGATAGTCAGGAGTAATTATGCATCCGTGTTTTCGATGCTTACCATTCTTGTGGTCCGCCAAGCCATTCTATTCTGGATGGCTAGGAGGAACAACTCCGGTACCTCGTCCATATCTAGGATTGGGTCAAAGTAGTTGTATTCCGCAGATCAAATTGCCAACCCAGCCTTTGATCTGTTCTACCTTGGAATGTCACCCTCTTTCATATCAAGAATGACGTGAGAATTGCACAATCTCTCATGAATTCTTGATGTAGTGATACTTCTCGCCATCATTATTCATCTCTCGGTCTCCGTGATTGGTTGTCACCGGAATGCTGACAAGTGAACTGTGATGTGTGAAATCAATACTCCTAGCAACCCCGTTGCTTGGTAGTTAATGGACAACAATCTCATTCGTAGCGTGTTGGTTATTCAATCATCATCCTGAGATTGATCGTGTTACCTAGTCCATTTTTCCTGGTGCACTCTTGGGTCAACGAGTTAGGATTGTATCAATTCCTCGCTCTTTTGAACACATCGTCTTGCCCTGAAAAGCAAGTTTGTTCTCGAGCCTAGTAACATATCGGTGGTTCGTGATTTTCCGAATATCTTCTCGGAAGTATCACCAGGTTGTCACCTGACCGCTATGTTGAGCTCGTGAACAAGTTGGTTTCCTATAAACCACTCTTTCTCCAAGAATCTGTGTTGGATACCTTGAGCTAGTTGGTTAAGCTAAACAACAACTTGGAGAGTTGGAAGATAAAAGCTTGCCTGACTTAGTTCTCTCCAAAGGATATCTCTTGTGTGTGTGTTTGTTGTAGAAAGATGATTTCTTCATCGATTGGTCCTCGTGATCAATTAATAGACCTATCATCTTAACCAAACTTTGATTTGAGTATGGGCTATTATCAATCAAATCAGAACCAACGATGATCATAATGTTGTCTTACTCGTGGTTGATCCCTCGAGCATGCACCATTATATCTTTTGGGTCTGACCAATGCTATCACTTGTTCACATAATTATGGAATTCCATCTCCATGGAAACTTGGATGAATTGTTGTTGAGCCCATCAGCAACACTGCTACCTTCTCCATGATTCGTGTTGAACATCCAGCTAGTATTGGAAACTTTGTAAGCATTGCCCTCATGTTCCGCTCATGAGGTATACGTTTTGATGGAAGAAGTGACTTCC
>NW_025269913.1:0-1420 GCF_018294505.1 Triticum aestivum | reverse complement strand
GATATGAAGTGTTGGAGCCACACTTGAGGTTCCTCCTCGATCGCGGTTAGCAACTTGAACCTTTCATGCATGTGTGTCATTGATAAAATATGCATGTGTGTTGTTCATTGTTTAATTTCTATTGTTTATAGCTAGTTACTTTAACAAATGCATGATGGTTAATTATATATTTTATATTATAATAATGCAGATGAATCGGCAATGGATGTACGGTAACCGACTCTCCCGCGAGTTCACTACGGGTTTGAAAGATTTCCTCGTAGTGGCTAATGCGAACAAGCAGAAGGGTTTTGTTATCTGTCCATGTGTTGACTGTAAGAATCAGAAGGGTTACTCTTCCTCAAGAGAAGTTCACCTGCACCTGCTTCGGCACGGTTTCATGCCAAGCTATAATTTTTGGACCAAGCATGGAGAAAGAGGGGTTATAATGGAAGAAGATGAAGAAGGGGATGATTTCATCGATGAAAGCTATCTTGCTCATTTAGGTGATACTTTCATGGAGGATGCTGAAGGTGAAGGGGAAGGTGAAGGGGCAGGTGAAGGGGAAGGTGAAGGGGAAGGTGAAGGTGAAGGTGAAGAAGAGGCACGTGATGAGACCGTTGATGATCTTGGTCGGACCATTGCTGATGCACGGAGACGTTGCGAAACTGAAAAGGAGAGGGAGAATTTGGATCGCATGTTAGAGGATCACAGAAATTCGTTGTACCCTGGATGCGATGATGGTCTGAAAAAGCTGGGCTGCACACTGGATTTGCTGAAATGGAAGGCACAGGCAGGTGTAGCTAACTCGGCATTTGAAAACTTGCTGAAAATGTTGAAGAATATGTTTCCAAAGAATAACGAGTTGCCCGCCAGTACGTACGAAGCAAAGAAGGTTGTCTGCCCTCTAGGTTTAGAGGTTCTGAAGATACATGCATGCATCAACGACTGCATCCTCTACCGCGGTGAATACGAGAATTTGAATGAATGCCCGGTATGCACTGCATTGCGTTATAAGATCAGAGGCGATGACCCTGGTGACGATGTTGAGGGCGGGAAACCCAGGAAGAGGGTTCCCGCCAAGGTGATGTGTTATGCTCCTATAATACCACGGTTGAAACGTCTGTTCAGGAACAAAGAGCATGCCAAGTTGTTGCGATGGCACAAAGAGGACCGTAAGTCGGACGGGGAGTTGAGACACACCGCAGATGGAACGCAATGGAGAAAGATCGACAGAGAGTTCAAAGATTTTGCAGCTGACGCAAGGAACATAAGATTTGGTCTAAGTACAGATGGCATGAATCCTTTTGGCGAGCAGAGCTCCAGCCATAGCACCTGGCCCGTGACTCTATGCATCTACAACCTTCCTCCTTGGTTGTGCATGAAGCGGAAGTTCATTATGATGCCAGTGCTCATCCAAGGTCCGAAGCAACCCGGCAAC
>NW_025269912.1:0-1420 GCF_018294505.1 Triticum aestivum | reverse complement strand
AACAGGACTCCGGTACTCAAAGCGTGACATTTCCCCGAAGGGACAGACACAGGAACGAAGAAGGACACATGCCGGCCAGCCTAAGTGTTCCAGAGCAGTAGCAAGCTACCATGGCTCAGCGGTAACACTAGGAGACATTTCCCGGTAAGAGAGGCTACTAAAGATAAACAACTAGATAGTCAGATCCCACACATACCAAGCATTTCAATCATACACACAATATGCTCGATATGTGCAAATACAACGAAGCATCACAACATGACTCTACGACACAAGTACTTTATTTAAGGCTCAGGGAGCCATACCTATCATACACACAAAGGTACGGGTCTCACGACCCAACATACAAGTCATACAGTCATACAAGCCAGCAGCGGAAGTAACTTGTCTGAGTACAGACAACTAGTAAAATAAAAGAGGCTTGGACAGCCTACTATACTACGTGGTCCTTCACAAGCTCAGGGTCACCACCTGGGTCCTTAGCCTACTCGTTGATGTCAACGTCTACATAGAACCCATCAGAAGGGGTTGCAGCGTCTTCTGTAAAAATGTAGATTATAGCAACATGAGTACAAAGGTACTCAGCAAGACTTACATCAGATCCTACATACATGCATAGTATCAAGAAGGGTTGGTGGAGTTATTGCAGCAAGCCAGCTTTGACTCTTGGCTAGGCTATCCTACGATACTCCAACTGAAATAGTTTTGCGCACACGAGTCCACTATTCACCACTTCAATACACTACCGAGGATCCACCTCCGTCTTCCTACGGAAGAGCCATCCTCGGCACTCACACTTATCTTGAGGCTTTTAATAGTTTCCATTTACTTGTCTATGAACTGTATAAGCAACCAAGTAATCCTTTACCGCGGACGCGGCTATTCGAATAGATCATGTTAACCCTGCAGGGGGTACTTCTTCATACACGCTCTCACCACTTACCGTCGTTTACACGACATGTACTCGGCAACCTTCAAGCGGAAGCCCAACGTGGGTGTCGGCCACGACCTACCTAATCACCTAAGCCTTCAGTCCAGGTTTATCGCCTATTCAGGTTCCATCCGCAGGGAGTCCGGCCGAGGTTTCCCATACGGCCCCGAACGATGTGAACAGGGTTCCCGAGATACCTAACGGGTATTCGGTACACCCGGCCACGTACCTACCGCATCACAGCCCACCCCTACGGTCAGCGCTGTCCACGGCCTCCAGTAGGCTACAAACACCAGAAACTACTTGCAACTTCCGGACGGAGAACTAGGGTGAATAAGAAGTCGAGAGGGTCCATTGGTTTCGGGCCCAATGCATGGTAGTAGCTGATTCTTAAATCACACATACAGATCTCAGTGCTTAAGGTCGGCTTCAATGAAACAACCCACCATGTACTCCTACATGGCCTCTCATCGATACCTTTACCAAATC
>NW_025269911.1:0-1420 GCF_018294505.1 Triticum aestivum | reverse complement strand
GGTACACAACATAGCATACTGTGGAGCCTACGTCTAAAGCATAGGGGATGACCTTCATCCTTTCTCTCTCTTCTGCCGTGGTCAGGTCTTGAGTCTTACTCAATACTCACACCTTATAACACAGCTAAGAACTCCTTTTCCGATCTATTTTGAACTCCTTCAAAATCTTGTCACGGTGCATACTCATTTGAAAGTACTATCAAGCGATTTTGATGTATCCTTATAGATCTTGATGCTCGATGTTCAAGTAGCTTAATCCAGGTTTTCCATTGAAAACACTTTTCAAATAACCCTATATGCTTTCCAGAAATTCTACATCATTTCCGATCAACAATATGTCAACAACATATACTCATCAGAAATGTTATAGTGCTCCCACTCACTTCTTTGGAAATACAAGTTTCTCATAAACTTTGTATAAACCCAAAATCTTTGATCATCTCATCAAAGCGTATATTCCAACTCCGAGATGCTTACTCCAGTCCTTAGAAGGATTGCTGGAGCTTTGCATACTTGTGAGCATCTTTTAGGATTGACAAAACCTTCTGGTTGTATCACATACAACCTTTCCTCGAGAAAATCATTGAGGAAACAATGTTTTGACATCCTATCTGCAAGATTTCATAAATAATTGAGGAACTGCTAATATAATTTCAACAGACTCTTAGCATCACTACGAGTGAGAAAGTCTCATCGTAGTCAACTCCTTGAACTTGTGGGAAAACATCTTAGCGACAAGTCGAGCTTTCTTGATAGAGGCTAAGGTGTCCCGTCTTTCGATGAGATGATGGATATCGCTTTGGTGGAAGTCGACTTTGACGATCCGACTACGAACGTGCGAGGACGTCGCGCCTTAGCAATCGCTAAACCAGCTCCGAGAGGTTATTGACCACGCCGGAGCACGATCAACCTGACCACGAGGGTCTGTTTCCTACGAGCAAACGAAGAACAAGCAAGAAACTAAGATTGCAATCTGGGTATTGCGAATATAAGATGAAAACTTTATTGATCAAGGTGGGGTTCTGTGACGCCTTTGTCTGGTCGTTGAACACAAACGAAGTACGCGAAGTTGCAGCTATGGCGAACTTTTAATCTAAACAAAACCCAAAGTCTAAACGATGCCCTAAGGGCTGTATATATGGAGGAAGAGGGGGGGAATTTCGTGGCCCTTGGTGGAGGGGTCCGAAATCAACCCTATCTCTTGTTTCCCCACACATACGGACTCTAAAAATAGCCTATACTTATGTATTTCGAAATTACATGGGCCTGGCCCAATAATAAGGTGACGCAGCACCTAAAATAGCCTCGGGACGAAATTTATGAAGTGGCATCTTGTATATTTCGTCCAAGGCTTCATGCACCCATTATGGTGGCTTCAAAGTCCTGAAATCATCACTTGTAACTCCGTTCTTGTTCCCCT
>NW_025269910.1:0-1420 GCF_018294505.1 Triticum aestivum | reverse complement strand
CTGCTTTTCCTCTTGCTTGTTTCAGCACCTGATCTTGCTGTAACTTGCAGGCAAGGTAAGGGAGGCCCAGCAGAAGAAAGACCTTGAGCTAGCTGAGAAGATCAAGCTTGCTGACGAGAAGTTAGCTTCAGTCACCAAGCTCGAACAAGACAATACCAATCTGAAAGCTGCTCTTGGGATTGCCAACAAGGAGGTCAGTCGACTGAAAACTGACAAAGCTGCCCTGACCGACCGAGTCAGCAAATTGACTGAGAAGAAAACTGAACTGGAGGCCTTCCTGAGTGGCCTTACCAAGAAGCTGTTTCTTATGCTTGAAGGTAAACCTCCATGTTTGGCAAATATTTCCAATTGTGGCTTTTTCCATTCGACTATCCCCTTGACTTAGCGATCACCCTTGCAGAATTTTGCCAAAACTTTGAAGAAGAAACTAGCCGACTGGAGCCAAACCTTGACCCCGTCAATTCTCCGGTGAACGACGAAGTTGCCATGGATGTTTTCCGACTGGAGTCTCGTGTTGCAGCTGTCGTGGACTATCTCGCAAGGCTGAAGGCCGCCACGTCTCGCATCGACTCGACGCTCTGGCCTGAGGAGACACTTCAGAATGACCTTGAGTCGCTGATGGCCCGCTTGAACACGATCCCTGGTCGAGTGCAGGAGTGGAAGAAGTCCTCGGCTCGGTGTGGTGCAGATGTCGCTCTGTGTCTGGCCCGAGTCCACTGCAAAGATGCGCGAGAAGAGAAGCTGGCGGCCCTTCGGGTGGCCAATACCAAGAAGCACGACTTCAGATCCTTTATGGAAACTTTCCTTGCAGCTGCCACTCGGATCGCCGATGGGATTGACCTTGATGAATTTGTTGCACCTTCCAGCCCTCCACAGGAGGGGTAAAAAACTTCTTCTGGCTCGACGCTTTAAATTTGCCTCGGTATGCCGAGTGGATTTGTAACCGACAAACCTTAATAGGCTTGACGCCTGAGCACTTTCGGTTCCTTTAGATATCAATTCAAACTTGAATTTGGCGCTTGAATACGATTGCCTTCGGCTCGGAATGTCTTTTGCAGGTTCAAAGCAAGGTGCCTGTGCTGCAATCGACTTATTCTTTAGTCCACTTAGACGAGCACTGGGCTGCAGCTAAGCCCCCGAGTGAGAGGGTTGCTCTTCACTCGGTAGGATTTTTGTAACTTAGGCGAGCACAGGGCCGCAGCTAAGCCCCCGAGTGAGAGGATTGCTCTTCACTCGGTAGGATTTTCACAACTTAGGCGAGTGCTTGGACTGCAGCTAAGCCTCCGAGTGAGAGGGTTGCTCTTCACTCGGTAGGATTTTTATAACTTAGGCGAGCACGAGGCTGCAGCTAAGCCTCCGAGTGGAAGGCTGGCTTACCACTCGGTAGGATTTTTACAACTTAGGCGAGTGCTTGGACTGC
>NW_025269909.1:0-1420 GCF_018294505.1 Triticum aestivum | reverse complement strand
CGGTTTGTGGCATGAACCGGTACTAAAGGTACTGGTGGGGCCCCAGCCTGACCACCGTCTGCCACAGCCTCTTTAGTACTGGTTCGTGGCTCGAACGGGTACTAAAGGTTAGCCACGAACCGGTACTAATGATCTCCGTCTCCCTAGCCGTTGGGACCGGTACTAATAATCACATTAGTGCCGATTTTGTTATGAACCAGGACTAATGTGCTTCACATTAGGGCCTTTTTCTACTAGTGTTCACCTGACGGCTCCGGCCGGCAACGGCGAGGAGGCGATGGCGTCAGGTGGCGCTTGTGGCGGCAGGGATGTGTCGCCGCCCTGGATCGAACATCCATAGAGTGTACCAGTAAAGAATCATGAAATCAATATTGGAGGACCATGGTGTCCAGAGGTAATAAGACAGGAAAACAGTCATCCTTCACCAAAATCTCACCCTAAATTCTTCTACTTCTTTTCTTTCTCAGATGTGCACACTCTGCGTTTGGCAAATGTTGAATTAAAAATTCCTACCTAGAAATAAGAATGACACAATTAGCTACCAAGTGCGCTCAGGTAAGTTGTTTTCATCACATGTCCTAAATATACCAGAAATAGAATGTACAGTCCACACCTGAAGATAGAACAATTTAATGCCGCTAACCTCATGAAAATGATACTTTCTTTATACCAAATCATAAGATGTTTTTGGTGGGCTATTTAGGACAGAGGTAGTATTTCACTTTGGTGAACTTGTTATATACATTGATCATTCACTGGTAGAAAAAGAGGCTTCCGTCCAGCCCCATTAGTCGTGAAACTGTAGGAACCGCGACTAATGAAGTCTTTAGTCGCGGTTCGACAGACGAACCGCGACCAAAGGCTTGGGCCAGGGCGCTCGGTGGCCAGCTGGTGCACGTGAGGGGCTTTAGCCGCGGTCGGCCAGGCCAACCGCGACTAAAGGTGCCCAAAGGCCTTTAGTCGCGGTTGGCCTGGCCAACCGCGACTAAAGCTCCTCCCCTATATATACCAGTTCAGCGCACTCACTTAGCCATTTGGTGCCACTTCTCTTCACAAGGGGGTGTAGGTTTGCTTTTGGTTCCTCTTATGCACACAAGGTGTTTGATGAAATGCCCAACAGCGTGAAACAAACATGATATGAAGTGTTGGAGCCACACTTGAGGTTCCTCCTCGATCGCGGTTAGCAACTTGAACCTTTCATGCATGTGTGTCATTGATAAAATATGCATGTGTGTTGTTCATTGTTTAATTTCTATTAATTGTTTATAGCTAGTTACTTTAACAAATGCATGATGGTTAATTATATATTTTATATTATAATAATGCAGATGAATCGGCAATGGATGTACGGTAACCGACTCTCCCGCGAGTTCACTACGGGTTTGAAAGATTTCCTCGTAGTGGCTAATGCGAACAAGCA
>NW_025269908.1:0-1420 GCF_018294505.1 Triticum aestivum | reverse complement strand
CAGGCTTCGACGCGCGATCCATTATCGTGCAAGGGTTGGTCGACCGGAACAGAGCCCATCGAGGCGCACTCGACAGAGATGCGCCCACGAGCAGTCGAGTATATGTTTCTGGTCCTGAATGTTTCAGCAGAGCTATCAGAGCCGCAGTTATCCCCCCCAATTTCAGGCTGGCAACAGGAGTCAGCAAGTTCACTGGTGAGTCCAAGCCTGAAACTTGGCTTGAAGACTACCGAGTGGCAGTTCAGATCGGTGGTGGGAACGACGAGGTGGCCATGAAACATTTGCCCCTCATGTTGGAAGGTTCTGCCAGGGCATGGTTGACTCAATTACCTCCTAGCAGCATTTACACTTGGGAAGATCTGTCCCGAGTGTTTGTCAGAACGTTTGAAGGGACTTGCAAGCGACCAGCGGGATTGACAGAGTTGCAAGTCTGCGTGCAGAAAACCAATGAGACTCTCAGAGAGTATATTCAGAGGTGGATCACTTTGCACCACACTGTGGAAAATGTCTCTGACCATCAGGCAGTATGCGCCTTCAAAGATGGTGTCAAGAACAGAGAACTGAGTTTGAAATTTGGTCGAACCGGTGACATGAACTTGAGTCGGATGATGGAGATTGCTACCAAGTACGCCAACAGCGAAGAAGAAGACCGACTCCGAAGCGGCAAACACAAGCCGAGCCAGTCGGAAAAAGGAAACACCAGTCGGAAACAGAAGCGGAAGGCTGAACCGGCAGCTCCTGGGGAGGCTCTAGCCGTGACTCAAGGAAAATCTAAGGGGAAACCAAAAGGATCCTGGAACCCCAAGAAGGTGAAGGATAAAGAAGGGAACGACGTGATGGATATGCCGTGCCACATCCACACGAAGAAAGATGAAGAGGGGAATATCATTTACCCAAAGCACACCACTCGCCAATGTCGGCTCCTGATCCAGCAGTTTCAGGGAAAACAGTCTAAGGACAAGGAGAAGGAGTCAGACAAAGCCGAAGACAAAGAGGACAGTGAGGGAGGATATCCGCATATCAACTCCACTCTGATGATCTTCGCAGATGTGGAAAGCAGAAGTCGACTGAAAGTGATTAACCGAGAGGTTAACATGGTTGCCCCAGCAAAGGCAAGTTATCTGAAGTGGTCTCAAACGCCCATCACATTCGACCAATCTGATCACCCGTCCCATATTGCCACCCCTGGGAGGCAAGCTTTGGTGGTCGATCCAGTTGTCGAAGGCACTCGACTGACAAAGGTGCTGATGGACGGTGGAAGTGGGCTGAATCTGTTATATGCAGACACGTTGAAAGGTATGGGCATTCCGATGTCCCGACTGAGCACTAGTAACATGAGCTTCCATGGAGTTATACCAGGGAAGAAGGCCGAGTCACTCGGCCAGATAGCTTTGGACGTAGTGTTTGGCGATTCAAAGCA
>NW_025269907.1:0-1420 GCF_018294505.1 Triticum aestivum | reverse complement strand
TTTTTTTAAAATAATTACCTTGTTACAAGTTTATTATTTTTCCTGGAAACTTGGTCACATATAATGACACAATGTGAAGGTTTTCCAATTTTTTGATTTTTTTTGAATTTTTTATGCCCGTTTCAAAATGCGGTCAAAACGGCGGGAATGACCGTTCCTAGCTAGTGGTTGAATCTTGGAATTTTTTTGGTGTTTCTCTGATTAAATAGATACTTATGTACCTAGAAATGATTTTTAGAAAAAATAAAGAGAAAACTACGTGGCAACTACAGTTCAAATTTGACCCGCTTCCAACTGAATCAGCGGGAATTTGTCTTTTTCACCAGAGGTGGATCAAATTTTTTGACACCCAACCATTTGGTCAATTCTGAATTAAATATGGCCTAGTATTTTAGAAAAATGATTGGGTCCAATTTTGCAACAATTATTTGGGAGGTCCTTCACAAAAAAACCTCCCTTTGGGCACTCGAAAAATGGAAAATGGTTCTTTCGTCCAAAGAAAAAGAAAACTTCCTTAGGAAGCACTGTTTGCCATTCCAATATGCACCCTTGTGCATAATATGGCATCATTTGAACAAACTATGCCATGAATTTGGCCATAAGTTTGATCATTTGGCTTGAAAGCCATTGATCTCCACACGTGATAGCTCGTTTCCGATAACACTTTTTTAAAATAATTGCCGTATTACAAGTTTATTATTTTTCTTGGAAACTTGGCCACATATAATGACACAATGCGAAGGTTTTCCAATTTTTTGTTTTTTTTGAATTTTTTATGCCCGTTTCAAAATGTGGTCAAAATGGCGGGAATGACCGTTCCTAGCTAGTGGTTGAATCTTGAATTTTTTTTGGTGTTTCTCTCATTAAATATATACTTATGTACCTAGAAATGAATTTTGGAAAAAACAAAGAGCAAACTACGAGGCAGCTGCAGTTCAAATTTGACCCGCTTCCACCTGAATCGGCTGGAATTTGTCTTTTTCACCAGAGGTGGATCAAAACTTTTGACACCCAACCATTTGGTCAATTGTGCATTAAATATGGCCTAGTATTTTAGAGAAATGATTTAGTCCAATTTTGCAACAATTATTTGGGAGGTCCTTCACAAAAAAACCTCCTTTTGGGCACTCGAAAAATGGAAAATGGTTCTTTCGTCCAAAGAAAAAGAAAACTTCCTTAGGCAACATTGTTTGCCATTCCAATATGCACCCTTGTGCACAATATGAGATCATTTGAACAAACTATGCCATGAATGTGGCTATAAGATTGATCATTTGGCTTGAAAGCCATTGATCTCCACACGTGATAGCTCGTTTCTGAGAACATTTTTCAAAAATAATTGTCGTATTACAAGTTTATTATTTTTCCTTGGAACTTAGCCACATATAATGACACAATGCGAAGGTTTCCCAATTTTTTA
>NW_025269906.1:0-1420 GCF_018294505.1 Triticum aestivum | reverse complement strand
CAAGAAAAGATACTCGGTCGGTGCAAAAGGTGCACTTCCCAAGGTTACCAAACAAACGTGCATCACGTAGAGCAATAAAAACAGCACGTAAATGTTCCAAATGTTCTTCCAAAGATCTGCTATAAATCAGTATGTCATCAAAGTAAACTACCACAAATCGTCCAATGAAAGCACGTAAAACTTCGTTCATTAATCTCATGAAAGTACTAGGTGCATTAGTTAACCCAAAAGGCATGACTAACCACTCATATAATCCAAACTTAGTTTTAAATGCTGTTTTCCATTCATCTCCCAATTTCATACGAATTTGATGGTAGCCACTACGCAAATCAACTTTGGAGAATATTGTAGAACCACTCAATTCATCAAGCATATCATCTAGCCTAGGAATAGGATGACGATAACGAATAGTAATATTATTAATGCCTCTACAATCAACACACATACGTGATGTACCATCCTTTTTCGGCACTAGAATAATAGGAACAGCACAAGGTGATAGAGGCAAAGGTGTCCCGTCTTTCGATGAGATGGTGGATTTCGCTTTGGTGGAAGTCGACTTTGACGATCCGACTACGAACGTGCGAGGACGTCGCGCCTTAGCAATCGCTAAACCAACTCCGAGAGGTTATTGACCACGCCGGAGCACGATCAACCTGACCACGAGGGTCTGTTTCCTGCGAGCAAACGAAGAACAAGCAAGAAACTAAGATTGCAATCTGGATATTGCGAATATAAGATGAAAGCTTTATTGATCAAGGTGGGGTTCTGTGACGCCTTTGTCTGGTCGTTGAACACAAACGAAGTACGCGAAGTTGCAGCTATGGCGAACTTTTAATCTAAACAAAACCCAAAGACTAAACGATGCCCTAAGGGCTGTATATATGGAGGAAGAGGGGGGGAATTTCGTGGCCCTTGGTGGAGGAGTCCGAAATCAACCCTATCTCTTGTTTCCCCACACATACGGACTCTAAAAATAGCCTATACTTATGTATTTCGAAATTACATGGGCCTGGCCCAATAATAAGGTGACGCAGCACCTAAAATAGCCTCGGGACGAAATTTATGAAGTGGCATCTTGTATATTTCGTCCAAGGCTTCATGCACCCATTATGGTGGCTTCAGAGTCTTGAAATCATCACTGGTAACTCCGTTCTTGTTCCCCTTGCGCATGCCATCATCTCCATGCTTGTTCTTGCTCCAATGTTCATCCTTCTCCAAGCTAGGCCCTTCATTTGTAAGCAAAACAAATGTATCCAATTTAGGCAGCATCATATTCTCATGAACATTAGAATCATTACCAAGAAACGAAAGTACCTGGTAATTTAGTTGGCGTGCACGAGCTCTAGTAATTGGTCCAGTATGTATAGCAGCAGGGGCTGTGGGTGTAACAATTGTATTGATGTCCTCATCATCTGGG
>NW_025269905.1:0-1420 GCF_018294505.1 Triticum aestivum | reverse complement strand
GATGCGATAATAGTCTGAAAAAGCTGGGCTGCACACTGGATTTGCTAAAATGGAAGGCACAGGAAGGTGTAGGTGACTCATCATTTGAAAATTTGCTGAAAATGTTGAAGAATATGTTTCCGAAGAATAACGAGTTGCCCGCCAGTACGTACGAAGCAAAGAAGGTTGTCTGCCCTCTAGGTTTAGAGGCTCTGAAGATACATGCATGCATTAACGACTGCATCCTCTACCGCGGTGAATACGAGAATTTGAATGAATGCCCTGTATGCACTGCATTGCGTTATAAGATCAGAGGCGATGACCCTGGTGACGATGTTGAGGGCGAGAAACCCAGGAAGAGGGTTCCCGCCAAGGTGATGTGGTATGCTCCTATAATACCACGGTTGAAACGTCTGTTCATGAACAAAAAGCATGCCAAGTCGTTGCGATGGCACAAAGAGGACCGTAAGTCCGACGGGGAGTTGAGAAACCCCGCTGATGGAACGCAATGGAGAAAGATCGACAGAGTGTTCAAAGATTTTGCAGCTGACGCAAGGAACATAAGATTTGGTCTAAGTACTGATGGCATGAATCCTTTTGGCGAGCAGAGCTCCAGCCATTGCACCTGGCCCGTGACTCTATGCATCTACAACCTTCCTCCTTGGTTGTGCATGAAGCAGAAGTTCATTATGATGCCAGTGCTCATCCAAGGTCCAAAGCAACCCGGGAACGACATCGATGTGTACCTAAGGCCATTAGTTGATGAACTTTTACAGTTGTGGGCCAGACCTGGTGTACGTGTCTGGGATGAGCACAAAGGAGAGGAATTTGACCTACGAGCGTTGCTTTTTGTAACCATCAACGAGTGGCCTGCTCTTAGTAACCTTTCGGGACAGACAAATAAGGGATACAATGCATGCACGCACTGCTTACATGAGACTGAAAGTGTACGTTTGGTTAATTGTAAGAAGAACGTGTACCTGGGTCATCGTCGATTTCTTCCCCGAAATCATAACGTAAGAAAGAAAGGCAAGCATTTCAACGGCAAGGCAGATCACCGGCCGAAGCCTGCGGAACGTACTGGTGCTGAGATATTTGATATGGTCAAGGATTTGAAAGTCATCTTTGGAAAGGGTCCTGGCGGACAATCAGTTCCGCGGGGAGTTGACGGGCACGCACCCATGTGGAAGAAGAAATCTATATTTTGGGAGCTAGAATATTGGAAAGTCCTAGATGTCCGCTCTGCAATCGACGTGATGCATGTTACGAAGAATATTTGCGTGAACCTGCTAAGCTTCTTGGGCGTGTATGGGAAGACAAATGATACAAAGGAAGCACAGCAGGACCAGCAACTTTTGAAAGACCCAGATGACCGGCATCCGGAATGGTTTCAAGGTCGTGCCAGCTACGCTCTTACCAAAGAAGAGAAGGTCATTTTTTT
>NW_025269904.1:0-1420 GCF_018294505.1 Triticum aestivum | reverse complement strand
AAGGGTCCCGGGGGCCCACCGGGTGGGGCCACCTGCCCCGGGGGGCCACATGGGCTGTAGGGGGTGCGCCTTGGCCTACATGGGCCAAGGGCACCAGCCCCAAGAGGCCCATGCGCAAGGAAACTTGGGGAGGGAAGAGTCCTCAAGGGGGAAGGCACCTCCGAGGTGCCTTGGGGAGGATGGACTCCTCCCCATCCTTAGCCGCACCCCTTCCTTGGAGGAGGGGGCAAGGCTGCGCCCTCCCCCTCTCCCTTGGCCCTATATATAGTGGGGAAAAGGAGGAGCAATCAGACCTAAGGCCTTTGGTTGCCTCCCTCTCCCTCCCGTGACACATCTCCTCTCCCGTAGGTGCTCGGCGAAGCCCTGCAGGATTGCCACGCTCCTCCACCACCACCACGCCGTTGTGCTGCTGTTGGATGGAGTCTTCCTCAACCTCTCCCTCTCTCCTTGCTGGATCAAGGCGTGGGAGACGTCACCGGGCTGTACGTGTGTTGAACGCGGAGGTGCCGTCCGTTCAGCACTTGATCATCGGTGATCTGAATCACGACGAGTACGACTCCATCAACCCCGTTCACTTGAACGCTTCCGCTTAGCGATCTACAAGGGTATGTAGATGCACTCTCCCTTTCTACTCGTTGCTGGTCTCTCCATAGATAGATCTTGGTGTTTCGTAGGAAAATTTTTGAATTTCTGCTACGTTCCCCAACAGTGGCATCATGAGCTAGGTCTATTGCGTAGATTCTATGCACGAGTAGAACACAAAGTAGTTGTGGGCGTTGATTTTGTTCAATATGCTTGCCGCTACTAGTCTTATCTTGATTCGGCGGCATCGTGGGATGAAGCGGCCCGGACCGACCTTACACGTACTCTTACGTGAGACTGGTTCCACCGACTGACATGCACTAGATGCATAAGGTGGCTGGCGGGTGTCTGTCTCTCCCACTTTAGTCGGATCGGATTCGATGAAAAGGGTCCTTATGAAGGGTAAATAGCAATTGGCATATCACGTTGTGGTTCATGCGTAGGTAAGAAACGTTCTTGCTAGAAACCCATAGCAGCCACGTAAAACATGCAAACAACAATTAGAGGACGTCTAACTTGTTTTTGCAGGGTATGCTATGTGATGTGATATGGCCAAAGGATGTGATGAATGATATATGTGATGTATGAGATTGATCATGTTCTTGTAATAGGATTCACGACTTGCATGTCGATGAGTATGACAACCGGCAGGAGCCATAGGAGTTGTCTTTATTTTTTTGTATGACCTGCGTGTCATTGAAGAACGCCATGTAAACTACTTTACTTTATTGCTAAACGCGTTAGTCATAGAAGTAGAAGTAGTCGTTGGCGTGACAACTTCATGAAGACACGATGATGGAGATCATGATGATGGAGATCATGGTGTCATGCCGGTGAC
>NW_025269903.1:0-1420 GCF_018294505.1 Triticum aestivum | reverse complement strand
TCTAGATCATGAGTAGGATAATTCTCCTCATGTGGGTGCAATTGCCGTGAAGCGTAAGCAATTACGTGTCGATCTTGCATGAGAATGCAACCTAGTCCTTGTCGCGAGGCGTCGCAGTAGATAACAAAGTCCTTGGAGAAGTCTGGCGGTACCAGTACGGGAGCAGAGGTCAGGCGTCTTTTCAGTTCCTGAAAGCTGTGCTCACATTGTGGAGTCCATTCGAACTTCTTATCTTTCTTGAGGAGTTCGGTTAGAGGTTTGGCAACCTTGGAGAAGTTCTCGACAAAGCGACGACAATAGCTCGCTAAGCCTAGAAAACTCCGAACTTGCTTGACCGATTCAGGTGGAGTCCAATTAAGGACGGCTTGAACTCGCTCGGGGTTAACAGCAATACCTTTACCAGATATTACATGACCGAGATAGGTCACTTCTGACAACCAGAATTCACATTTCGAAAATTTGGCATAAAGGCGATGCTCTCGAAGTTTCTTCAACACTAGCCTTAAATGTTCGGCATGTTCTTCCTCGTTCTTGGAGTAGATGAGTATATCATCGAGATAAACTACGACGAATTTATCCAAATACTCCATGAAGATTGAGTTCATTAACCGAGAAAAGGTGGCTGGAGCGTTGGTTAAACCGAAGGACATGACGGTGTACTCGTATTGGCCATAACGAGTAACAAAGGCCGTTTTAGGGATGTCCCCGTTTCTGATTTTTATTTGATGGTAGCCCAACCTCAAATCCATCTTGGAGAAGACTGAGGATCCAGCGAGCTGATCGTACAGGTCGTTGATCCTGGGAAGTGGATATTTGTTCTTGATTGTGACCGGATTGACAGGTCGGTAATCTACAACCATCCGGTCCGTACCATCCTTCTTCTTGACGAAGAGGACGGGGCAAGCCCACGGAGATGAGCTAGGTCGGATGAAACCCTTTTTCAAGGACTCATCGAGTTGTTTCTTAAGCTCGGCTAGTTCCAGGGGTGCCATCTTATAGGGTCTTCTAGCAATCGGAACGGTTCCTGGAATGAGATCTATTACGAACTCAACATCCCTGTCAGGTGGAACACCTGGCAATTCCTCTGGGAAGACATCCGGGAAGTCACAGACTACCGGCACGTCCTCAAGGTCTGGCAAAGGGCTGGCGTTAAGAGAATATAATTGTCGCTTGGCTATTCGGGTCAAGACATTGACTATCTTCCCCGAAGGATGGGTGAGTTGAACAGTCCTAGAGAAGCAATCAATTTTGGCTTGATGAGCTGACATCCAGTCCATACCCAAAATGATATTAATATCTGAAGATTTAAGGGCTATCAAAGATGCGAGAAAAACAAGTCTGTCGACTTGGATTTCATTTCCATGGCTTACTCTAGAAGTTTGCCATTTGGATCCCGGAGTTTGAATTACCATAGAGGTTG
>NW_025269902.1:0-1421 GCF_018294505.1 Triticum aestivum | reverse complement strand
CCCGTTTCTTGGACTATTACTCTATTTTGGGGTCACGGAGTTGTTTCCACTATTGACGAACCCCGGGGTGCGTTTACGCGTCGGTCATCAACACTCACATATTCCACCGATTCTAGTCCGTTTCGTGCACTATTACTCAGCATTTTCGGGACCCAGAGCGATTTCCATGATTGATGAACTCTAGGGTGCGTTTATGTGACCGTCGTCAACACTCATAGTTTTGTTCAATTCTGACCTGCTTCGTGGACTATTACTAACCGTTTTGGGGTCCCAAAGAGATTTCCATAGTTGTTGAACCCCAAGGTGTGCTTACGCGTTGGTCATCAACACTTCCAGTTTTGGCCGATTCTGGCCCGTTTCATGGACTATTACTCACCGTTTTGGGGTCCCAAAGCGATTTCCATGATTGTCGAACTCCAAGGTGCGCTTACGTGTCGGTCATCAACACTCATAGTTTTGGGGTCCCGTTTCTTGGACTATTACTCTATTTTGGGGTCACTGAGTTGTTTCCACTATTGATGAACCCCGGGGTGCGTTTACGCGTCGGTCATCAACACTCACATATTCCGCCGATTCTAGTCCGTTTCGTGCACTATTACTCAGCATTTTCGGGACCCAGAGCGATTTCCATGATTGATGAACTCTAGGGTGCGTTTATGTGACCGTCGTCAACACTCATAGTTTTGTTCAATTCTGACCTGCTTCGTGGACTATTACTAACCGTTTTGGGGTCCCAAAGAGATTTCCATAGTTGTTGAACCCCAAGGTGTGCTTACGCGTTGGTCATCAACACTTCCTGTTTTGGCCGATTCTGGCCCGTTTCATGGACTATTACTCACCGTTTTGGGGTCCCAAAGCGATTTCCATGATTGTCGAACTCCAAGGTGCGCTTACGTGTCGGTCATCAACACTCATAGTTTTGGGGTCCCGTTTCTTTGACTATTACTCTATTTTGGGGTCACTGAGTTGTTTCCACTATTGATGAACCCCGGGGTGCGTTTACGCGTCGGTCATCAACACTCACATATTCCGCCGATTCTAGTCCGTTTCGTGCACTATTACTCAGCATTTTCGGGACCCAGAGCGATTTCCATGATTGATGAACTCTAGGGTGCGTTTATGTGACCGTCGTCAACACTCATAGTTTTGTTCAATTCTGACCTGCTTCGTGGACTATTACTAACCGTTTTGGGGTCCCAAAGAGATTTCCATAGTTGTTGAACCCCAAGGTGTGCTTACGCGTTGGTCATCAACACTCGCAGTTTTGGCCAAATCCGACCTGTTTCGTGGACTATTACTCACCGTTTTGGGGGCCTCGAAGCGATTTTCATAGTTGTTGAACCCCAAGGTGTGCTTACGAGTTGGTCATCAACACTCCCAGTTTTGGCCGATTCTGGCCCGTTTCATGGACTATTACTCAC
>NW_025269901.1:0-1421 GCF_018294505.1 Triticum aestivum | reverse complement strand
TGCTAGTATTTGATTTATATGCAATTTGAGGTCAAAAATAACACTTAGTTTGCATATGTAGGTGTGGTTTACTTATTGCCTTCTAAATCTCCGTCGTAACCACCGTCGATCGCCCGCACCGTCACGTCGCCGGCACCACCTTATGGTGAGCCTCTTGTTCATGAAATTTTATATAAAAATTGATGTTTGTGTGATTTGGATATATAGTTACTCGTATAATTATCTTACCCGTACGTTGTTTGTTATACATATAGTGCCATGGTTTTGATATCCGTCCCCGTCGGCCCTCGTCCTTGTTATGATTCAGATGTGGTATATATATTCTCTTTTAAACCTAGTTGCATTTCGTGTTTATGACAAATTATGCCCATCAAGTTGACATAGAAATTTTTTCTAGGAGGTATGTGAACCGGAAATTCCAACCGACCCTATTGTCGAGAGGTTAAATTTAGTTGAAAGAGAAAACGAGTACTTGAAAGAAAAATTGAAAAGAATTAAGGGGGAGAAGATGGAATTGGAGTTGCATGTTGCCGATGTCGTCGATGATCACAAGATCAAGATGGAGAAAATGCGCTTGAAGATTAGAAAGACTAGAAAATATGCCATCGATACTGAGGCTTGGTATCATTATGCTGTTGGATCCGTTGTTACCTTAGTTGCTATCTTGATCATATTTGTTGTTGCATTTAAATGCTTTAGCTAGAGAGTTATTTGTTTGTTGCATTTAAGTGTTGTACGAACTTTATGTATGAACTTGTATTAATTTGGTCTATTCGGTGTTGTGTAATGAAGATGAGCCGGCAATGGATGTACGATGACCGATGCTCTCCCCAGTTCGTTGAGGGCGTGCATACTTTTTTGCTTGCGGCTGAGGCAAACAAGCGGGCGGATGGTTTTATGCCTTGTCCATGTGCTCGCTGTAAGAATGGTCACAATTACTCTACGTCAAGAACCATTCACGTCCACCTGTTTAAGTTCGGTTTCATGCCCCACTATAATGTTTGGACCAAGCACGGAGAAAGAGGGGTTATGATGGAAGACAATGAAGAAGAAGAGGACGACGACAACTATCCTGGCCATGGGTTCCCTGAATACGATGATACAACAATGGGGGAAGAAGCTGAGCCGGTAATGCGGGAAGAAGCTGAGCCGGCAATGCAGGAAGAAGCTGAAGAAGAGGCATCAGATGAGCCCGTTGATGATCTAGGTCGGGCCATTGCCGATGCAAAGAGAAACTGCGCAAGTGATTTGGAGAAGAAGAAGTTGCAGTGCATGTTAGAGGATCACAAAAAAATGTTGTACCCGAATTGCGTAGGTGACAAGAAAAAGCTGGTCACCACACTGGAATTGCTGCAATGGAAGGCAGAGAATGGTGTATCTGACAAGGGATTTGGAAAGTTGTTGGTAATGATAAAGGATAT
>NW_025269900.1:0-1421 GCF_018294505.1 Triticum aestivum | reverse complement strand
AACGTGTCGGTCATCAGCGAGTGAATCCAGGCTGTAGCACTGGGCTAGCAGGACTCCGGTGAACCGGGCTGTAGCAGGCTAACAGGACTCCGGTATTCATCACGTGACATTTCCCCGAAGGGACAGACACAGGAACGAAGAAGGACACATGCCGGCCAGCCTAAGTGTTCCGGAGCAGTAGCAAGCTACCATGGCTCAGTGGAAACACTAGGAGACATTTCCCGGTAAGAGAGGCTACTAAAGATAAACAACTAGATGGTCAGATCCCACACATACCAAGCATTTCAATAACATACACACAATATGCTCGATATGTACAATACAACATGGCATCACAAAATGACTCTACGACTCAAGTAGTTTATTCAATAGGCTCCGAGGAGCGAGATATTACAAACATGGGTCTCATGACCCAACAGTCAGAGCATACAAGTCAAAGCACAAACGGAAGCTATCATGTCTGAGTACAGACAACTATAAATGAAAAAGGCTGAGAAGCCTGACTATCTATCAGATCCTGCCAAGGGCACAAGATCGTAGCTGAGGTATCAAGCTAAACGTCGAAGTCCACGTGAAACTACTAGCGAGACCGAAGTCTCTCTGCAAAAACATAAAATAGGCAAACGTGAGTACAAATGTACCCAGCAAGACTTACATCAGAACTAACTACATATGCATCATTTTCAACAAGGGGATGGTGGGGTTTAACTGCAGCAAGCCAGCTTTGACTCGGTGGCTATCCTAACTACGACTGCAAGCGACTCTTTTGAGGTGGCGCACACGAGTCCACATATTCACCATATCAATACACCACTATGGATCCGCTCCCGTCTCCCTACGAGAACGCCATCCATAGCACTCACGCTTACCTTGCGTATTTTAAAGTATCCACTTTCACTTGTCTATGAACTGATATAAGCAACCCAGAGGTCCTTTTCCGTGGACACGGCTATTCGAATAGATTAGGTTAACCCTGCAGGGGTGTACTTCTTCACACACGCTCTCACCACTTACCGCCGTTTACACGACATGTACTCGGCAACCTTCAAGCGGAAGCCCAACGTGGGTGTCGGCCACGGCCTGCCTAAACACTCAAGTCTCTAGTCCAGGTTTATCGCCTATTCGGGTTCCATCCATGAGGAGATCCGGCCGGAGTTTCGCTCACAGCCCCAAACGATGTGTACAGGGTTCCGTGACACCAAACGGGTGCCCGGTTTACCCGGCCACGTGCCTACCGCATCACAGCCCACCCCTACGGTCAGCGCTGTGCACGGCCTCCAGCATACTACAAACACCAGAAACTACTTGCAACTCCTGGACAGAGGACAAGGGTGATCAAGAAGCCGAGAGGGTCCATTGGTTTCGGGCCCAATGCGTGGTAGTAGCTGAATCATGGATCACAAACACAGAACTCAGTTCCT
>NW_025269899.1:0-1421 GCF_018294505.1 Triticum aestivum | reverse complement strand
TATAAGACCATAAAATTGAAAAGCATTTCAAATGAACTCTGAAAAGGTTGAAAGTTAGCATGGTATCATCATTTCATCCACATAGCATGTGCAAGATAGTTGAGAGGGTTACGGCAAAAACTGGATGCACTTCGTGTACAAAATGGACGTTCTCTTTCAAAGTATCAGGATTTCATACGGAAACTCGTCTGTTACAAAGGGATTTCATTTTTTAAAACTTATTTGAACTCCTGACTTTTTGTGTGTTCAAAATTCAACATTCAAAGCGACATCATCATTTTTCAATCCTTTCTGACTTCATTTGTTATTTTTCATGCATTTACTAATTATTTTGAGCTATAAGACCCTAAAATTGAAAAGCATTTCAAATGAACTCTGAAAAGGTTGAAAGTTGGCATGGTATCATCATTTCATCCACATATCATGTGCAAGATAGTTGAGAGGGTTACAAATAACTGGATGCACTTCGTGTACAAAACGGACAATCTCTTTCAAATTATCAGGATTTCATACGGAAACTCGTCTGTTACAAAGGGATTTCATTTTTTAAAACTTATTTGAACTCCTGACTTCTTGTGTGTTCAAAATGCACCATTCAAAGCCACATCATAATTTTTCAATCCTTTCTGACTTCATTTGTTATTTTTCATGCATTTACTAATTACTTTGAGCTATAAGACCATAAAATTGAAAAGCATTTCAAATGAACTCTGAAAAGGTTGCAAGTTGGCATGGTATCATCATTTCATCCACATAGCATGTGCAAGAAAGTTGAGAGGGTTATGGCAAAAACTGGATGCACTTCGTGTACAAAACGGACAATCTCTTTCAATGTATCTGGATTTCATACGGAAACTCGTCTGTTACAAAGGGATTTCATTTTTTAAAACTTATTTGAACTCCTCACTTTTTGTGTGTTCAAAAGGCACCATTCAAAGCCACACCATCATTTTTCAATCCTTTCTGACTTCATTTGTTATTTTTCATGCATTTACTAATTATTTTGAGCTATAAGACCCTAAAATTGAAAAGCATTTCAAATGAACTCTGAAAAGGTTGAAAGTTAGCATGGTATCATCATTTCATCCACATAGCATGTGTAAGAAAGTTGAGAGGGTTACGGCAAAAAGTGGATGCACTTCGCGTACAAAACGGACGATCTCTTTCAAAGTATCAGGATTTCATACGGAAACTCGTCTGTTACAATGGAATTTCATTTTTTTAAACTTATTTGAACTCCTGACTTTTTGTGTGTTCAAAATTAAACATTCAAATCCACATCATCATTTTTCAATCCTTTCTGACTTCATTTGTTATTTTTCATGCATTTACTAATTATTTTGAGCTATAAGACCATAAAATTGAAAAGCGTTTCAAATGAACTCTGAAAAGGTTGAAAGTTGGCATGGTATCATCATTTC
>NW_025269898.1:0-1421 GCF_018294505.1 Triticum aestivum | reverse complement strand
TTGTTGCATATTCTCCACGGCAAATCATTGACGCGTTCAGACATGGCACTGGTCCGTAACGTATCAAATGGATTGTTATAATACTAGGTCGGACGTCTATATACCGTGTCTCATTTGTAGGAGATATGCCCTAGAGGCAATAATAAATGATATTATTTATCTCCGAGTTCATAATTATGTTTATGTTCCATTCTATAACTGCAATGATTCTCGAGTCTGCAATATCCACGAGGCTCGGAGGAAGACTCAAATGCACGCGTGGAATAATAAACGGTAAGAAGTATTCCTAGTCTGGCCTCTAAGACTAGCTCAAGTGTTGCATGATGATTCTGTTTTCCTGGTCATGGGCATGTCTATGCCAGCAACTTTGAGGGCACAATGTTAAGAGAACATTTGTGTTGAATCGACCCGGATTGATGTTATGCTATGAGATTCATTCGTCACAAGTTTATTGGTACATAACACAGAGATGGTTAACGTTTGCATGATTCCTTAGACCATGAGAGTATCGAGTTTCTTCATGCTTGCTTCATGAACTTTGGGGTTTGTTAAACATCATCCGTAAATGGGTGGCTATTACGGCGGCTTACGGGTTCATGGAAAAGTGTGTGAAGTAACTTGATAGCTCAAGATTGGGATTTGCTCCTCCGACGATGGAGAGATATCTCTGGGCCCTCTCGGGGTTACGGTATCCATCATCGTCTGGCCAGACACTTTGTGATTTGATCACGGGGATGCCGGAACACGATAATGAGAAAAGAGAACAATACCGGTAACGAGGTAACTAGCATAGTGGACAAGTTGTTGATCCACGGGAATGCCAACATGTCTCACCTCGGGTATTTGTAACATATCGCGAAGCAACAGGAATAGCACACGGCAACTGGAGGTTCACTCGAATATTTATTCGTGTGGGTATAGGGGTCAATATGGGTGTCCACGGCTCCGATGCTGATCATTGATCGGAAGGGGTTCCGGGTCATGTCTATACTTCACCGAACCTATAGGGTCACACGCTTAAGGGTCATCTATCTGCTGAATACTAGACAGGGAGTCTGAGAGAAAATCACCGAAAAAGTTTCGGACACCGAAAAGTTTCGGACAGCGGAATCGTACCGCAGAGAGAGGTCATCGGATAAGTTTCGATGATACCGAAAAGTTGTTTCGGGATACACCATTAAGTCAAATTGGTTTCGGCACATGCCTGATAATTCTTGGAGGATGCCAGAATCATTCTGGAAGCTTTTTGGAATTTTCTGAGATAAAAACCGGAAATGTTCCGGAGCTGCCGGAGCCACTTCAGATGCGTTTCGCAGATGAAAATCACTAAAACCGGAATTGTTTCGGAACGCGTTGAAAATCATTTTAGTGGGTACTGGAAATGTTCTTAGCCCACATAAATATTTTCAGTTCGATCAGAC
>NW_025269897.1:0-1421 GCF_018294505.1 Triticum aestivum | reverse complement strand
TAGCACAGTCTAGCCTAGGACCAGCACAGTACCATCGTTGAGCGTTTATTCAACTTTGCATCTCTGAATTGATTATTGCTGACCCTTTTTGCTACCATACTATAAGCCTTCCCAGCTCCACATACATCTACGTCGTGTGTTCGACTCTCCCTGGTAATCGCTCTATCCACGCTTTGAGAGTTTTTGACTACAACGGTTGCCGATCACCGCCTGCTGCTGGGTAAGAACTGGTAAGAATTTGAGATTTGCTTGACGGATTTGTGATACACCACCACCACTTCTTAGTAGTCTGTAGGATCATATTCTTGTGTGTTTCTATTGCTGCTAACCATGCCAGGATCACAAGCCGACGAGATTGACTGGGAGAACTTATCGAACAAGGAGCTTCGTGATAAGTTTCAGCAAATGATGACTGAACAGGTACAAGATGTGCTGAACAATTTTGAAGAGGCCATGGAGAAGATCACTGGCCTTGAGAAGACGTTCGAAACAAAGCTCGATAACAGATTTAATGAACTGCTTGCGCGTCTTCCACCACCGGCTGCACCTGTCGCACCTCTGCAACAACAACAACTACGCCCCCTTCCGAATCAGTATGGACGAGCACAGCGTGTTCCTATTGAGACAGGACAAACTTCTGGTGCCGCTACTACTGCTGTTGGTGCTTCTTTGGCTCCTGCTACTGCTCCTGCTGGTACCCAGGAGGATGATGAGTATGCGGGTGATTATGAGGATGAGGTTGATCAAAATCAGATCTACGAGCAGCCACCAGCACCACCACCAGCAGGTCGACCTCAGGTATATATTCGTAATGGTAGGCCTGCACCACCACCTCAGGTACGAGATGATGTCCATATTCCAAAACTGAAATTGAATATTCCACCATTTGAGGGTAGATATGTTCCTGATATATATCTTACTTGGGAGTTAGAAACTGAACAGCGATTTACATGTTTACAATATCCCGAGGAGAGACGAGTTGCTGCTGCCGTTTGTGCTTTCACTAGTTTTGCATGTGTATGGTGGTCTGAACATTGTAGATTATATCCTATTCCAACTACTTGGGCTGCTTTGAAAACTGCTATGCGTACGCGTTGGGTTCCACCATATTATCAACGTGAATTGCTTCAAAAATTGCAGCGTTTAAGACAAGGGAAAAATTCTGTAGAAGAATATTATCAGGAATTACAAACTGGCATGATTAGATGTGGTATTGTTGAGGAGAATGAAGCTATGCTTGCACGTTTTCTGGGTGGATTAAATAGAGAGATTCAGACCATTCTAGACTATAAGGAGTATACTAATATCACTCGTTTATTCCATCTTGCTTGTAAAGCTGAACGTGAAGTGCAGGATCGACAAGCATTGGGGCGAACTAACTTTTCTGCAGGCCGACCTTCATCATGGACACCACGTGCATC
>NW_025269896.1:0-1421 GCF_018294505.1 Triticum aestivum | reverse complement strand
TTTTGGAGAAATTTTTATTTGGGTCATTTTCAAAATGGTTCTGAGGGTTTCACAGATCCCCATTTCAAGTTTCTGATGAAAGAGTAAACATGATGCAACACTCTAATGCATGACTAGCTAGGGTGTGACAACTCACCCCCACTCAAAAGAATCTCGTCCCGAGATTTGGGTTCCTCCGGGAAGAAGGCGGGATACTCGAGTCGAAGACGATCCTCCCTTTCCCAAGTTGCTTCATCCTCAGAATGGTGCGACCATTGAACCTTGAGAAACTTGATATTATGACGTCGCGTGGTACGTTCGGCTTGATCGAGGATACGAATGGGGTACTCTCGATATGTAAGATCATCTTGGAGATCAAGCGTTTCGTGGTCCACTTCACGGATAGGATCCGAGAAGCAACGCCTGAGTTGAGAAACGTGGAAGACATCGTGAACTCTGGAGAGGTGCGGAGGTAGTTCCAACTGGTAGGCAACTTCTCCTCATTTGGCAAGAATGCGAAAAGGTCCAATGTAACGAGGAGCCAATTTGCCTTTGATACCGAAACGATGGGTTCCCTTCAGAGGGGTGACCCGAAGATAAGCCTTCTCGTCAACTTCGAAAGTCATAGCCCTATGTTTTCGGTCATATTGACTCTTTTGACGAGATTGGGCTGTTTTCAACTTTTCACGAACGATACGAACTTGTTCTTCTGCTTCCTGAATCATGTCCGGGCCAAAGAATTTTCTTTCCCCGGTCTCTGATCAGTTAAGGGGTGTTCGACATCGTCGTCCATAGAGAACTTCAAAAGGGGCTTTACCCAAGCTAGATTGATAGCTGTTGTTGTAAGCGAATTCGGCAAATGGAAGGCACTTCTCCCAGTCCATTCCGAAAGAGATAACGGAGGCTCGAAGCATGTCTTCTAGAATTTGGTTGACGCGTTCCACTTGACCACTCGACTGAGGGTGGAAAGCGGTGCTAAAGGAGAGATGAGTTCCCATAGCATTTTGGAAACTTTCCCAAAATCGAGAGGTGAAAAGACTTCCTCGATCCGAGTTAATTTCCAAAGGAACACCATGGAGAGACACTATTCGGGAGATGTACAAATCTGCCAACTGACTAGCGGTTATACTCTCACGAACAGGTAAGAAATGGGCTACTTTGGAAAGACGATCGACCACGACGAAAATAGCATTATTCCCTCTCTTGGTCCTGGGAAAACCGGTAATGAAATCCATACCAATTTTATCCCATTTCCATTCAGGAATAGCTAAGGGTTGAAGGGTGCCAGCAGGCCGTTGATGCTCTGCTTTTACACGACGACAGACGTCGCAATTTGCAATATACTGAGCAATTTCTCTCTTCATCCTAGTCCACCAGAACCTCTGGCGTAGGTCCTGATACATTTTAGTACTACCGGGATGAATGGTGAGAGGAGATTCATG
>NW_025269895.1:0-1421 GCF_018294505.1 Triticum aestivum | reverse complement strand
CTCTGTGTCTAAATTTAAACAGTGACGGCTGGATATTTCTAGGAGAACGTTAGAAGTTGAGGATTGGGGCCACATTCCAGTGACTTGAGAGATCCAAGGCCACACCAGTGCGACTTCCCGCTGTCCCTTCCAACAAAACAAAGTCTAGATACAGCGATGTTGAAAAGACATGTTGTTGCAGTCGAGGGGTGACACTTGCAGTTGCATGCCTAGTGTACGCATGCAACTACACCCCGAGCAAAACAAAGTACAGTTCATCGTATTGGAAGACATGCAATTGCAGTAGGGGACGGTGCTTGCAGTTGCAAGGCTAGTGTACACATGCAATTGCACCCCCTCTCCCGATGCCCTCTGAAAAAATAGAAGTCCAGTTCAACCATGTTGGAAGAGCCGCGCATGGCATCACATGTCCAGGAGGTCGACATGCAATTGTGGGACTAAACGAGTTAGAAAACCCACCCTTAGTGATTTGTGTGATGGCTTGATCAGGGATCTACATGAATTGTAGTCGGATACTGACACTCGTAGTTGCGGGTCTAGTGGCAGACATGCAATTGCAGTCTACATGGCTCGCATGCAGTTGCAACTCAAGGAATAGGCATGCAATTGGCACCCAAAAAAATAAAAATACATCCTTATTGTCACTCCGGCGGCGGTGACACACAAGACAAGCTATAATCCATATGAAAATGCAGCTCGGGGTGGACATGAATTGCAATCGGGTGCCGACGCTCACAATTGCGAGTCTTGTGGCAGACATGCAATTGCAGTTGACATGGCCCGCATGCAGTTGCAACTCAGGGAATGGGCATGCAATTGGCACCCAAAAAAATTAAAAACAAAAATGCATCCGTGTCATCACTCCGGTGGTGGCACACAAGACAAGCTATACACATATGAAAATGCAGCTCAGGGGTGGACATGAATTGCAAGTGGTTGCCAACACATGCAATTGCGAGTCTAGTGGCAGACATGCAATTGCAGTCGACATGGCTCGCATGCAACTGCAACTCAGGGAATGGGCATGCAATTGGCACCCGAAAACTGCATCCTTATCGTCACCCCGGCGGCGGCACACAAGATAAGTTATAACCCATATGAAAAAGTAAGCTCGAGGGTGGACATAAATTGCATTCGGGTGTCAACACTTGCAGTTGTGAGTCTAGTGGCAAACATGCAATTGAAATCGATAAGGCCCGCATACGGTTGCAACTCAGGGAATGGGCATAGAATTGGCTCCCAAAAAATAAAAAATAAAAATGAATCCGGCGACATACAAGACAAGCTATAACCCATATGAAAATACAGCCAGGGTGGACATGAATTGCAGTCGGATGACGACACTTGCAGTTGCGAGTCTAGTGACAAACATGCAATTGCAGTCAACATGGCCCGCATGCAGTTGCAACTTAGGGAATGGG
>NW_025269894.1:0-1421 GCF_018294505.1 Triticum aestivum | reverse complement strand
AGGATCTGCAAGTATGGGTTGAGGAGCAGCATCAATCAGAAAGAGCCAGCATGAACAAATTCGCTGCAATCTCACATGCCTGTATAAACAGATCAGACTTGAACTTGAGGACAAATTTTTTAAAACCAAAAAATCTTGTGTTAGTATTGCTGAACAGCACATGCACATACATGAAGGCTGCTCCTTGATTGATTTCTATGGTTGGATGCACATGTAAAAAAGACAAAGATGCTTGTCGAAGAACAATTCACAGGTACATAGAAAACCCAGATCCGACGAATGTGGCTGGACGTGGGCGAAGACAGTTTGGTTCTGTATATCTTCAAACCAAACAACTCTGTATTCTTATTTTCAAGTAGAAATATGACAGTTTTTTTATTTAAGCGTAAACAAAAGACAGTGTGACGGCAAAGTTGCAGGTTGAGCATCACCAGCATATAAGATTGCATGGCTATTTTATGCAACCACGGTGATGAAATTGACAACTAATTTTCTTAACCACAATATGCAAGAGAACTATAATTGACAAACTGAAGGTTCGTCCTGGTGTGTTGTTATGTTGTGCGGGCATTCGCTAATTCGCAAGTGGCGGCATGGTGAGGGAACTCCCTTGAGCTGAGTGCATAAGGGAACTCCAATGGCTTCGGCCGCCGCTCGCTCCACGAGTGGGAGTCGTGACTGCTGTTCGAAGCCAACATCCCGGCACCGCCGGACATGCGCACCGGGCTGACAGGATGGAGGCTCAGCAACCGCGGAGGGGGGGAGGGTGCCCATTCCTCCGTTGCCCGACGTCGAGGCACGCCCCGCCTACTTTGCCGTCGAGGTCGACCGTGTGCGCGCCTCCCTCACCGACGAGCAGCTCACCGTTCCTCAGTACGTCGCCGACAACCACGCGGCGTGGGCGGCGTACTTCGAGCATCGACGGGAGAGGAGGCTGGCGTCCATCAACGGGGCACCGGTGGTGGGCGGTGTGAAGAACAGCGAGGGGCGCCGCATGTGGTGGGCGCCCCCGGCCGCACGCTCGACGGCATGCTGGAGTACCTCGAGGGTGGCAACGACCCACCGCTGGCATACCCTCCACCGGCGGCCGCCCCGGCCCACCGCCGACGCGCCGGGCAATGGATGCTCAGGAGCTTCGGTTCCTCCTCGTCTTCCTCCTCGCATTCCTCCTCACGCTCTTCTTCCCACTCCTCCGGCTCTCCGGCGTTGCTCGGCGTCAAGGCCGAGCCAGCAACAGAGACGCCGCTCGGCCGGCGCACTCGCAGCGCCGACATCGTCATAAACGATGGCGGCCGGCGCACCTTCTCGTCGGCTCCGCGCTTCGTTAAGCCAAATACTGAGCCGGGGCTTCCCACCGTGAAGACGGAGCACGGGGACGTGGAGGTCGACGACGAGGCGGCCCTGAAATGGGCGCGCTAGGA
>NW_025269893.1:0-1421 GCF_018294505.1 Triticum aestivum | reverse complement strand
AAAATATGTCATTTCTTAAGCATATTATATCATTTTAGAGCTAGCTAAGCATATTAAGTCATTTTGGAGGAAAGGATGCTAAGTATAGGTCATTTTAGAGCTATCCTAGGTTAAATATGTCATTTTTAAGCTAGCTAAGCATATTAAGTCATTTTGGAGGAAAAATGCTAAGTATAGGTCATTTTAGAGCTATCCTAGGTTAAATATATCATTTTGGAGCTAATTAAGCTTATTATGTCATTTTTGAGCTAGCTAAGCATATTGAGTCATTTTGGAGGAAAAAATGCTAACTATGGGTCATTTTAGAGCTAGCCTAGGTTAAATAGGTCATTTTGGAGCTAAGTATGGTTATTATGTCATTTTGGAGCTAGCTAAGCATATGAAGTCATTTAGGACCTAAAATATGTTATTTCTTAAGCATATTATATCATTTTAGAGCTAGCTAAGCATATTAAGTAATTTTGGAGGAAAAAATGCTAAGTGTAGGTCATTTTAGAGCTATGCTAGGTAAAATATGTCATTTTAAGCTAGCTAAGCATATTAAGTCATTTTGGAGGAAAATTGCTAAGTATAGGTCATTTTAGAGCTATCCTAGGTTAAATAGGTAATTTTGGAGCTAAGTAAGGTTATTATGTCATTTTGGAGCTAGCTAAGCATATGAAGTCATTTAGGACCTAAAATATGTCATTTCTTAAGCATATTATATCATTTTAGAGCAAGCTAAGCATATTAATTCATTTTGGAGGAAAAGATGCTAAGTATATGTCATTTTAGAGCTATCCTAGGTTAAATATGTCATTTTTAAGCTAGCTAAGCATATTAAGTCATTTTGGAGGAAAAATGCTAAGTATAGGTCATTTTGGAGCTATCCTAGGTTAAATATGTCATTTTGGAGCTAATTAAGCTTATTATGTAATTTTTGAGCTAGCTAAGCATATTGAGTCATTTGGGAGGAAAAAATGCGAAGTATAGGACATTTCAGAGCTAGCCTAGGTTAAATAGGTCATTTTGGAGCTAAGTAAGGTTATTATGTCATTTTGGAGCTAGCTAAGCATATGAAGTCATATAGGACCTAAAATATGTCATTTCTTAAGCATATTATATAATTTTAGAGCTAGCTAAGCATATTAAGTCATTTTGGAGGAAAGGATGCTAAGTATAGGTCATTTTAGAGCTATCCTAGGTTAAATATGTCATTTTTAAGCTAGGTAAGCATATTAAGTCATTTTGGAGGAAAAATGCTAAGTATAGGTCATTTTAGCGCTATCCTAGGTTAAATATGTCATTTTGCAGCTAATTAAGCTTATTATGTCATTTTTGAGATAGTTAAGCATATTGAGTCATTTTGGAGGAAAAAATGCTAACTATGGGTCATTTTAGAGCTAGCCTAGGTTAAATAGGTCATTTTGGAGTTAAGTATG
>NW_025269892.1:0-1421 GCF_018294505.1 Triticum aestivum | reverse complement strand
CCGGACAAATTGTTGGAGCAAAATAACCTCCACAAAAGGCTCGTCGCCACTGCGCGCAGCCTGAAAAAGCAGAAGCGGAAGCTCAAAACAGCGGAAGATGCACTCAGAATCAGATGGAGCAAAGTATTCAATACCGCAGACAAATACGGCGACAGTCGCCGAACAAAGAGCTACCCAAAGAGAAAGCTACTGCCCGAATTTGACGAGGAGGCCTTAGAGCCCCCACAATCAAAAAGTAAGAAGGCCACCCGGTCGGATGGACGACCCCACGGCAAAAAGAGAGCGGCAAATGGCGCCGCACACAAGCCGGTATGCGATCCGCATAAGGATTCACATCAAAAGGATGGCCCAGTTAGGTCCATCTACGGGCCAAGAAAGCAAGCTCTTCAAAGCAATGCAACACGCCAAATATCCGAACATCACGGCACACCCAAATATAGGGGCGCCGCACACCCCCTGTGTTTCACCGATGAGGTGTTGGATCACGAATTCCCAGCGGGATTCAAACCCGTAAACATAGAGGCATACGACAGAACAACATACCCTGGAGTCTGGATTGAGGACTATATCCTCTACATACACATGGCTAGAGGAGATGATCTCCACGCCATAAAATACTTACCCCTCAAGCTCAAAGGGCAAGCCCGGCATTGGCTCAAAGGCCTCCCAGAAAATACCATTGGAAGTTGGGAAGAGCTCGAGGATACTTTTCGGGCAAATTTTCAAGGGACTTATGTCCATCCTCCGGATGCAGACGATTTAAGTCATATAACTCAACAACCCGGAGAGTCAGCCCGCAAATTCTGGAACAGGTTCCTCACCAAAAAGAACCAAATAGTCGACTGTCCGGACGCCGAAGCCTTAGCAGTTTTCACACACAATGTCCGAGACGAATGGCTCGCCAGACACCTCGGCCAAGAGAAGCCGAGAACCATGGCTGCATTAACAAGCCTCATGACCCGCTTTTGCGCGGGAGAGGATAGCTGGCTAGCAAGATGCAGCACCAGCGACCCAAGTACATCCGAAGTCAGGGATGGAAGTGGAAAACCACGACGCAACAAGGACCAGCACCGGATTAAAGGGAACGGTCCAAAGAGCGCGGCAGTCAACGCCGGATTCAAAAGCTCACGGCAGAACAATAAAAAACTGCCCCTTAAGGACAATAGCGATGAGCTATCCAACTTAAACAAAATCTTGGACAAGATATGTCAAATCCACAGTACTCCCGGGAGGCCTGCAAACCATACCCGCAGAAATTGTTGGGTCTTCAAACAGTCCGGCAGACTCAACGCCGAACACAAGGGGCTCGACACACCAAGTGAAGATGATGACGAGCACCACAAGCAGAGCCCCGGAAAACAAAAGAATTTCCCACAAGAGGTTAAAACAGTAAACTCACTTCACGTGATCAAAGGGAAAAA
>NW_025269891.1:0-1421 GCF_018294505.1 Triticum aestivum | reverse complement strand
GGGGTGTGCCCCCCTCACGGACGGCGCTGCCGCCGGCACCTGGAGGGGGGAAACGGACGCGTGGGGTCTACACGGAGGGGATCTTGCTGTGGGTCTGGCCCGGATGTTGCTCCAAAGTGTTCCTATGAGCTGACCTAACACAACCGGGTGGGGAGGTCCACTGGTCAAAGCCCGTCCGTGCAAAGTCAAAGGAGTAGATCCCGTGGTCAAACGCTACAGGGTTAGGCGGGACGGGGGCACTGGGGGGTAGCAATGCCACCGCAGCGTCGAACCGGGCCCTCATACATGCGGGGTGGTGTGGTGGCATGTCCGGAGAGGTGGGACGCGTCTCCAGGGCGTGGCCCCCCTCACGGACGGCGATGACACGGTAGTAGACGTTCTGCGGTAACGATGCGGCGTCAATATTACTAAATACTCGGAGCGCGATAAAATCATGAGTTTTTTTGCACGACGTGGGCACATGTGCTATAGGAACGATGGTATTTTTTCATAATTTTTGGTGGTGGAGAAGTATCCGAAAAATTCCCTCTACACGGATTGCCCTTCGCGCGTCTACGGCTGTGGCCGGCGGCCTCCGGGGGTAGCATGCCGCCAAATCTTGCCGGCAGCCTCTCACAAGTCTGGAACTGTTGTGGCGGTTGCAAACGCTCGGCACGCGTGTCCGGGGTGTGCCTCCCTCACGGACGGCGCTGCCGCCGGCACCTGGAGGGGGGAAACGGACGCGTGGGGTCTACACGGAGGGGATCTTGCTGTGGGTCTGGCCCGGATGTTGCTCCAAAGTGTTCCTATGGGCTGACCTAACACAACCGGGTGGCGAGGTCCACTGGTCAAAGCCCGTCCGTGCAAAGTCAAAGGGGTAGATCCCGTGGTCAAACGCTACAGGGTTAGGCGGGACGGGGGCACTGGGGGGGGGGTAGCAATGCCACCGGAGCGTCGCACCGGGCCCTCATACATGCGGGGTGGTGTGCTGGCATGTCCGATGAGGTGGGACGCATCTCCGGGGCGTGGCCCCCTTCACGGACGGCGATGACACGGTAGTAGACGTTCTGCGGTAACGATGCGGCGTCAATATTACTAAATACTCGGAGCGCGATAAAATCATGAGTTTTTTTTGCATGACGTGGGCACATGTGCTATAGGAACGATGGTATTTTTTCATAATTTTTGGTGATGGAGAAGTATCCGAAAAATTCCCTCTACGCGGATTGCCCTTCGCGCGTCTACGGCTGTGGCCGGCGGCCTCCGGGGGCTAGCATCCCGCCAAATTTTGCGCCGACGTCCTCTCACAAGTCTGGAAGTGTTGTGGCGGTTGCAAACGCCCGGCACGCGTGTCCGGGGTGTGCCCCCTCACGGACGGCGCTGCCGCCGGCACCTGGACGCGGGAAACGGACGCGTGGGGTCTACACGGAGGGGATCTTGCT
>NW_025269890.1:0-1421 GCF_018294505.1 Triticum aestivum | reverse complement strand
TGTGGGTTATGGCCCATCTCATCACTTGCAAATCTTGAACTCATCATCTGGGCAACTGATCATTATCCCAACATCCAACTTCCTGGCATACTTAAAATCCATCCAAATGTACTGTCTCTTTTCCTTATATTTGCACCAAACGGGGACATGATTACTCAGACTCTTCATGGAATTTCCATTGATCCATATTTCCAACATCATACCTCCTTTATATCCAATAACACTTCATCTCTTCATCCTCGTGGGATGTCCCACATACCGTGATAAAACTTATACTTATGAAATCCATACTCCACTTCGTGGAACATCATTATCCTTTCCAGGGTCAAGCGTCCTTACAAGGAAATATTGGCCATCTCTGCATGACACTTCTTCAACTGGGAATCGTGAAACACATCATGAACTCCTGACAGTCCTTCGGGTGACTCCAACTTGTTGGTAACTTCTCCCATACGCTCCAATACTTGGTATGGTCCTACAAATCTCGGGGCTAACTTTCCCTTAACTCCAAGTCGTTTAACTCCTCGCAGAGCTGGCACACAAAGATATGCTCTGTCTCCGATTTCATAGACTACCTCCTTGCGTTTTTTTTAGTCTGCATAACTCTTCTGCCTGGACTGAGCTACCTTCAGTCTATCTCGAAGCAACTTAACATTCTCTTCTCACTCCTTGATCACATTTGGTCCAAACAACTGACGGTCTCCAACTTCATCCCACATCAACGGTGCCTGGCTCTTTCTCCCATACAAAGCTTCAAAAAGGGGCCATCTTCAAACTGACTTGGTAGCTATTCTTGAATGAGAAACTCCGCGTGAGGTAAATTATCATCACTACTAGATCCATAATCTAGCGCACACGCTCTCAACATGTCCTCCAAAATCTGATTGACTCTCTTGATTTATCCATCTGTCTGCGGATGAAAGGCTGTACTGAACTCTAGCCTAGTACCCAAAGTCTGGTGTAGCTGATTCCAAAACTTTGAGGTAAACTGCGTTCCTCTACGATGGTCCTCGGAACTCCATGCAGACATACGATCCTTTCTCAAATATATATCTTGGCCAACTTCGCACTTGTATAGGTGGTTTTCTCTGGGATAAAGCGAGCCACTTTGATCAAGCGAATAAACTATTACCCAGATAGAATCATATCCCGTTCGGGTTCTGGGAAATCTGGTAATGAAATCCATGCCAAGCTTATCCTGCTTCCATTCAGGTATTAGCATAGGCTGCAATAATCCTGCTGACTTCTGATGCTCTGCTTTTACTTTCTCTGACATGCATCACTTACGACTACATACTCCGTAATATCCTCCTTCATACCAGTCCACCAGAAACACTCCTTCAAATCCAAATACATCTTGGTGTTTCCAGGGCGAATCAAGTATGGTGAGTCATGAGCCTCTTGAAGTATTAACTTCCGGA
>NW_025269889.1:0-1421 GCF_018294505.1 Triticum aestivum | reverse complement strand
CGGGTGCCGGCGGCGGCGCCGTTCGTGAGGGGGGCCACACACCGGAGACGCGTGCCGCCTCTACGGACATGCCACAACACCACCCCGCATGTATGAGGGCCCGGTACGACGCTTCGGTGGCATTGCTACCCCCCAGGGCCCCCGTCCCGCCTAACCCTGTAGCGTTTGACCACGGGATCTAGCCCTTTGACTTTGCACGGACGGGCTTTGACCAGTGGACCTCTCCACCCGGTTGTGTCGGGTCGGCCCAGAGGGACACCGGGGAGCAACATCCGGGCCAGGCCCACAGCTACATCCACTCCGTGTAGACCCGACGCGTCCGTTTCCCCCCTCCGGGTGCCGGCGGCGGCACCGTCCGTGAGGGGGGGCACGCACCGAAGACGCGTGCTGGGCGTTTGCAACCGCCTCAACACTTCCAGACTTGTGAGAGGCCGCCTACGCAAGATTATACGGTATGCTACCCCCCGAAGGCCGCCAGCCACAGTCGTAGACGTGCGAAGAGCAATCCGCGTAGAGGGAAGTGTTCAGATACTTCTCCATCACAAAAAATTATGAAAAATTACCATCAGTCCTATAGCACATGTGCCCACGTTGTGTAAAAAACTCATGATTTTATCGCGCTCCAAGTATTTAATAATATTCACGCTGCATCGTTACCGCAGAACGTCTACCACCGTTTCATTACCGTCCGTGAGGGGGGCCACAACCCAGAGACGCGTGCCGCCTCTTCGGACATGCCACAACACCACCCCGCATGTATGAGGGCCCGGTACGACGCTCCGGTGGCATTGCTACCCCCCAGGGCCCCCGTCCCGCCTAACCCTGTAGCGTTTGACCACGGGATCTAGCCCTTTGACTTTGCACGGACGGGCTTTGACCAGTGGACCTCTCCACCCGGTAGTGTCGGGTCGGCCCAGAGGGACACCGGGGAGCAACATCCGGTCCAGGCCCACAGCTACATCCACTCCGTGTAGACCCGACGCGTCCGTTTCCCCCCTCCGGGTGCCGGCGGCGGCGCCGTCCGTGAGGGGGGGCACGCACCGAAGACGCGTGCTGGGCGTTTGCAACCGCCTCAACACTTCCATACTTGTGAGAGGCCGCCTACGCAAGATTTTACGGTATGCTACCCCCCGAAGGCCGCCGGCCACAGTCGTAGACGTGCGAAGAGCAATCCGCGTAGAGGGAAGTGTTCAGATACTTCTCCATCACAAAAAATTATGAAAAATTACCATCAGTCCTATAGCACATGTGCCCACGTTGTGTAAAAAACTCATGATTTTATCGCGCTCCAAGTATTTAATAATATTCACGCTGCATCGTTACCGCAGAACGTCTACCACCGTTTCATTGCCGTCCGTGAGGGGGGCCACAACCCAGAGACGCGTGCCGCCTCTTCGGACATGCCACAACACCAACCCGCA
>NW_025269888.1:0-1421 GCF_018294505.1 Triticum aestivum | reverse complement strand
TTGCCTTCGGATCTTAAGTAGAAGGTATACCCGACAGTTTCCTTAGGGTATCCTATGAATACGCATTTTTCCGACTTGGGTTCGAGCTTTTCAGGTTGAAGTTTCTTGACATAAGCATCGCATCCCCAAACTTTTAGAAACGACAGCTTAGGTTTCTTTCCAAACCATAATTCATACGGTGTCGTCTCAACGGATTTAGACGGTGCCCTATTTAAAGTGAATGTAGCTGTCTCTAGAGCGTATCCCCAAAATGATAGCGGTAAATCGGTAAGAGACATCATAGACCGCACCATATCCAATAGGGTGCGATTACGACGTTCGGACACACCGTTTCGCTGAGGTGTTCCAGGTGGCGTGAGCTGTGAAACGATTCCACATTTCCTTAAGTGTGTACCAAATTCGTGACTTAAGTATTCTCCTCCACGATCTGATCGTAAGAATTTTATCTTTCGGTCACGTTGATTCTCTACCTCATTCTGAAATTCCTTGAACTTTTCAAAGGTCTCAGACTTGTGTTTCATTAAGTAGACATACCCATATCTACTCAAGTCATCTGTGAGAGTGAGAACATAACGATATCCTCCGCGAGCCTCAACGCTCATTGGACCGCACACATCGGTATGTATGATTTCCAACAAGTTGGTTGCTCGCTCCATTGTTCCGGAGAACGGAGTCTTGGTCATTTTGCCCAAAAGGCATGGTTCGCACGTGTCAAACGATTCATAATCAAGAGACTCTAAAAGTCCATCGGCATGGAGCTTCTTCATGCGCTTGACACCAATGTGACCAAGGCGGCAGTGCCACAAGAATGTGGGACTATCGTTATCAACTTTAAATCTTTTGGCATCTACACTATGAACATGTGTAATATTACGCTCGAGATTCATTAAGAATAAACCATTGACCATCGGAGCATGACCATAAAACATATCTCTCATATAAATCAAACAATCATTATTCTCAGACTTAAATGAGTAGCCATCTCGTATTAAACGAGATCCAGATACAATGTTCATGCTCAAACTTGGCACTAAATAACAATTATTAAGGTTCAAAACTAATCCCGTAGGTAAATGTAGAGGCAGCGTGCCGACGGCGATCACATCGACTCTGGAACCATTCCCGACGCGCATCGTCACCTCGTCCTTCGCCAGTCTCCGTTTATTCCGCAGCTCCTGCTGTGAGTTACAAATATGAGCAACGGCACCGGTATCAAATACCCAGGAGTTACTACGAGTACTGGTAAGGTACACATCAATCACATGTATATCAAATATACCTTTGGTGTTGCCGGCCTTCTTATCCGCTAAGTATTTGGGGCAGTTCCGCTTCCAGTGACCCTTCCCCTTGCAATAAAAGCACTCAGTCTCAGGCTTGGGTCCATTCTTTGACTTCTTCCCGGTAACTGGCTTACCAGGCGC
>NW_025269887.1:0-1421 GCF_018294505.1 Triticum aestivum | reverse complement strand
AGTTTGACCAGATTTGACCAAAATTGAAATAATTAAAATAATTATTTAGTAACACTAATATTCTAGAATAATTAGTTTGACCATTGTTTGACCATAGTTTGCCCACTGTTTGAATATTTTTCAATTTTTTCCACTCTAGATCTTACAAGCCCCGTAACTTTTTTTCTATTAGGTTTTTGAGGATTTTGAAAATGTTTAACGGGGTTCCCCCGGTTAAATTTGGATGTAACTTTTCGAGTAGATGATTTTTCATATAAAAAACTTTTTCATCCGAGTTAGTATGCAAAAGTTATGCCCATTTTTACAAATTTCAGAGAGATTTTGCAAATAAAGTCAAAATTCACATTTGCAAATTTTCCCAACAACTAGACCACATATCACATGAGAAACTTATTTTCTTTTATTTTTTTGACATTTCCATTATTTTCTTTTATTTTTTTTAACAAGGGCTAGGGCAACTCGCTAATAAGCCATGGGATTCACCATAAACTAAGAATAGTGTTACGTCCAGTTTGATCGGCATGGCAAGTTTAACCTCCAGTTTGAGGAGTCTTCGTGCTACTTGTGTTACACATGTTATGCGTAGTCAGAACTCTGTTAGTGACAACTTGGCTAAATTTGCTAGGAGTAATGGTAGAACCATAGTTTGGTTAAACTCTGGCCCGTCAGAGGTAATTGATCTTTGTATTGCAGACCGTAGCATTTCTACTACTTGAGTAATTCATTTTTCTATCCGCAAAAAAAAAAAAAACCTCCAGCTCTCTTATACCACTAGACATCCTCAGAACATGGAATAAGCTGGCTCCAAAGGAATGTTCACATGCCACTACGATACGACCAGTGTCAAGCTGGTAATGTTAGGAAACTTTGTCATCTCTTCCATCAATAATCGGCTGTTATTACATTTGACCTGTAGTTTCGCAGGAAGTCATATAACAGTTGGATAAGAACACAAACATCTCATTTCCTACAAAGTGACCAACACACAATAATCAAGAAAATCAACTTTTGTGTCCATAGTTGTGAATTTTCAATTTTGTATGGTCTCTCAAGTATTCCAAATGGCATATTCCTTTTAACTCCAAGTTTTGTTACAATCTCTATTGGCTTGTTGCTAGAATGTTACAGTAATCGCATAACTCACATAAGGATGAACTCACCGGTGCATAGACAAGGTAGAGACCAAGTCTGCTGATGTGGTCAAAATGGTGCAGAAGCATCAAGCAATGACGATTATGTGCAGAAAATATATCTTGTCCATATACAATTAAATATTGTGTTGTCAGCTGTTGGAGATGTGCCATCTCGCCAAGCAGGACGGAGCTAGGATCATAAGAACTCTTCCAATCAAGTGCCACCAGCTGAGGGGCTGAGATGTTGGCAGCTAGTTGACTTTGATTCAGAGCACTGGTGAAGCAATG
>NW_025269886.1:0-1421 GCF_018294505.1 Triticum aestivum | reverse complement strand
TGTTATTGCAACCGGAATACCGACAAATGAATTGTGATGTGTGAAATCTATACTCCCAGCAACCTCGTTGCTTGGTAGTTAAATGGACGATAACCTCATTCTTAGCGTGTTGATTATTGAATCGTCACCCTAAGGTTGATTGTGCTACCTAGTCCTTATTTCTGGTGCACTCTTCGATCAGTGAGTTAGGATAGTGCCAATCCTTGCTTATTGATCATATCGTCTTGCCTCAAAAAGCAAGATTGTTCTCGAGCTTAGTAACATACCGGTGGTTCGTGATTTTCTGAATATCTTCTCAGAAGTATTACCAGGTTGTCACCTGACCGCTATGTTGAGTTCGTGATCAAGTTGGTTTATTCCTGTAAACCACCCCCTTCTCCAAGAATCCGTGTTGGATACCCTGAGCTAGTTGGATAAGCCAAACAACAACTTGGAGAGTTGGAAGATAAAAGCTTGTCCGACTTAGTTCATGTTAAGGGATATCTTTTGTGTGTGTGTGTGTGTTGAAGAAAGATGATATCTTCATCAATTGGTCCTCGTGAACAATTGTTGAATCTATTATCTTACCCAAACCTTTGATTGAGTATGGGCTATCATCCAATCAGACCAGAACCAACGATATTCGTAATGTTGTCTTACTCGTGGTTGATCCCTCGAGCATACACCATTATATCTTTTGGGTCTGACCAATGCTATCACCGTGTTCACTTAACTATGGAATTCCTTTTAAAAGGAAATCTAGATGAATTGTTGTTGAGCCCATTGACAACATCCTTATCTCCATAATTTTGCTGAACATTAAGCTAGTGTTGGAAACTTTTGAAGCATTTCCTTCATGCTAGCTCATGAAGTATTTGTTTGATGAAAGGAGTGACTTCCTCTTATACACGTGCATTTGGTGAAAGTTGCCGCCGTGGATTCGAGAAAGTCAATGTTGTTTTCTTGGAATCATTCCAAATCAGTCATGCACACGTGCGAAGAATGCTGTGGTTTGAAGACTTGCAACCTTCAATCTATATGTATCCCTAGCACACCAAGCCACTGATTGATTTGTTCAAGGAGAAGGAGTTCCTTCATAAGAGCTAATCCGGACTTATGAAAGAACTTCGATACCCTCGTTGATGGTTCCCCCTCCTGAACTCGGTAGTGTTTTATTATAAGACTACCACGTGGTCATGCTTGTCTGGGACAACGTGTTCACATGTTTGTAGCAGAACCAGCTCATGTTTTGGAGCTTACTATCGTAGCTCACTCCCCGAGAATCCCGCAACATTATCTCGTCGATTTGCGTTGCAAACTTTCATTTTTCTTTCTAGACTTGATGAGTCTGGGATATCCTGACACCAACCAGATCTGAATCTCAGGCAGATATGATGGTTGGAACATTTCCCAAGAACTATAATATTGGTCCCTCGATAACC
>NW_025269885.1:0-1421 GCF_018294505.1 Triticum aestivum | reverse complement strand
CATCAGATTGTTTCGTCCACAACTCAACGCTCCGGACGAATTTGAAGGTGATTCCAATTGGGTTGGAAAGTGCACGAAATCTAGTTTCCAACAAAAAAAGAATCACCCAATTCGGAGTCCGTATGAAAAACTTGTGTGCGTTTTGAGTCAGGTATGTCTGTGCAGTTCGAATCTGAATCCAGAACGTGAGAGACTTGGACTCTATCTTCTCTTGGGCCAAAAGTGACGTGAGAGAACTTTTTGGACAGCAAATAAACATCTCTTTCTTCCTTATCTTCATATGTGGATTGTACAAATGTCCCATACACCTGCAATTAGACAAAACACAAAAGTGTGTGAAGTATTTTTGTTCTGGATAACATAAATAGATTATTGAATAGTTTGCACTAGAAATCACCTGACAAATATGCATATATGCAATATTTTTGGTCATATCCAGGGTATTCATGTCCTCATCAGCATGCCATCATCTCCATGCTTGTTCTTGCTCCAATGTTCATCCTTCTCCAAGCTAGGCCCTTCATTTGTAAGCAAAACAAATGTATCCAATTTAGGCAGCATCATATTCTCATGAACATTAGAATCATTACCAAGAAACGAAAGTACCTGGTAATTTAGTTGGCGTGCACGAGCTCTAGTAATTGGTCCAGTATGTATAGCAGCAGGGGCTGTGGGTGTAACAATTGTATTGATGTCCTTATCAGAGTGCCACGAAAGTTGTGCGCCGTGTCTGGGTCTAATACTTCCTATACGGTGGGTAACGCCACCACAAAATTCTTCCCTAAGAAGTGTTTCTCACATGGCGTTACATTTGCGAAGTCTTCGCTTTCTGTTTGTCTTCAATGTTAACATGTCCTCATGTTTATCTTCAACATACTGATTTTGTTTCTGTCCTCTACAGCATTAACTTATAGCTATGGCTTCTTGCTGAATCTTTTGAACAACGTTAATGTGATCGGACCCTAACCCCTCTATGCTTCTTTCCTAAGTCTATCTATCCAAATCATATGCATTCTATTGACACTGTCAAAATGTCTTCTCTGCATCCTTGTCAGCAGAAGACACAGAGACAAACATTAATCCATTTTCAATGCTAAATCCTTTCACCTAAAACCCAGAGAAGTGGGAACGACCACCCGACAATTCAGGCGTGTGTGGGAACATGGAACAACCTCCGATGTGTTGCATGATAGCCACGTGTCCTTCAGATGTGAACCGCTAGGGGCACCTGTGTAATAACGTTGTGCCATCCCTGTCCCTATATATACAGGCCTCACCCCAGTCATTATCCTTTCTTCCACTCTCGCACAAACCCTAGTGCCACCGCTAGCCCTCGATGACACCGGTGACGAAGCGCGTAGCTGCCGCGACCTCACCGACTCCATCTTCACGCCGGCCGCGGACATCGTCTTCTCCGCCGT
>NW_025269884.1:0-1421 GCF_018294505.1 Triticum aestivum | reverse complement strand
GACAGCGGTCAAGAATATCCTGAAGTACCTGAAAAGGACAAAGGACATGTTTCTCGTTTATGGAGGTGACGAAGAGCTCGTGGTAAAGGGTTACGTCGATGCTAGCTTCGACACAGATCTGGATGACTCTAAGTCACAAACCGGATACGTGTATATGTTGAATCATGGAGCAGTAAGCTGGTGCAGTTGCAAGCAGAGCGTCGTGGCGGGATCTACATGTGAAGCGGAGTACATGGCAGCCTCGGAGGCAGCACATGAAGCAATATGGATGAAGGAGTTCATCACCGACCTAGGAGTCATACCCAATGCGTCGGGGCCAATCACTCTCTCCTGTGACAACACTGGAGCTATTGCCCTTGCCAAGGAGCCCAGGTTTCACAAGAAGACCAGGCACATCAAGCGTCGTTTCAACTCCATCCGTGAAAATGTTCAAGATGGAGACATAGATATTTGCAAAGTACATACAGATTTGAATGTCGCAGATCCGTTGACTAAACCTCTTCCGCGAGCAAAACATGATCAACACCAGAACTCTATGGGTGTTCGATTCATCACAATGTAACTAGATTACTGACTCTAGTGCAAGTGGGAGACTGTTGGAAATATGCCCTAGAGGCAATAATAAAAGGATTATTATTATATTTCCTTGTTCATGATAATTGTCTTTTATTCATGCTATAATTGTATTATCCGGAAATCGTAATACACGTGTGAATTCTTTGACCACAACATGCCCCTAGTGAGCCTCTAGTTGACTAGCTCGTTGATCAACAGATAGTCATGGTTTCCGGACTATGGACATTGGATGTCATTGATAACGGGATCACATCATTAGGAGAATGATGTGATGGACAAGACCCAATCCTAAGCATAGCACAAAGATTGTGTAGTTCGTTTGCTAAAGCTTTTCCAATGTCAAGTATCTTTTCCTTAGACCATGAGATCATGTAACTCCCAGATACCGTAGGCGTGCTTTGGGTGTACCAAACGTCACAACGTAACTGGGTGACTATAAAGGTGCACTACAGGTATCTCCGAAAGTGTCTGTTGGGTTGACACGGATCGAGACTGGGATTTGTCATTCTGTATGACGGAGAGGTATCTCTGGGCCCACTCGGTAATGCATCATCATAATGAGCTCAAAGTGACCAAGTTTCTGGTCACGAGATCATGCATTACGGTACGAGTAAAGTGACTTGCCAGTAACGAGATTGAACGAGGTATTGGGATACCGACGATCGAATCTCGGGAAAGTAAGGTACCGATTGACAAAGGGAATTGTTTACGGGGTTGCTTAAATCCTCGACATCGTGGTTCATCCGATGAGATCATCAAGGAGCATGTGGGAGCCAACATGGGTATCCAGATCCCGCTGTTGGTTATTGACCGGAGAGCCGTCTCGGTCATGTCTGCATGTCTCC
>NW_025269883.1:0-1421 GCF_018294505.1 Triticum aestivum | reverse complement strand
TGCCATGAACCGGTACTAATGCCTCAAACCCCATTAGTACCGGTTGGTGGCTTGAACCGGGACTAAAGGTCTAACCTTTAGTCCCGGTTGGTGCCACGAACCGGTACTAATGGGCATCGCACCCTTTAGTCCCGGTTCGTGGCACCAACCGGGACTAAAAGGTCCAAACGAACCGGGACAAGTTGCCCACGTGGCCCCTGGGTGCACGAACATGGGACCGCATGGCGCGAGTGGGCATACGTGCAGCGCCCTCAGGTTCATGGGCGTCGTGACAGATTCGAGGAGGTGTCACCGTGTCAGGGCGCACGGCGTGCTGGATCCGCAGCTAGTTTTGCCCCGGAAAACAGTGGCGCACGGTGACCGCGGCAGCACGATGATTTAAGGGTCGTCGTTGGAGATGTCCTCAGAGGTCACCCTGTAAAATTAAGCAACCTTTTGTATTTCAAGCAAACCTAGGCAGCCTGCTAGCCGCGTGGCCGTGTCAGTGGGTCACGCTGGTCGGCTGGCTACCGATCGACGTGGTCGCCGATGCGCTGGCCACGCAACCGGCCGCCGCGAATACGAGCGAGCTCGATCGGTTTAATCATGCCGTCGCTCGATCGCGTGCGCGTACGTCCTTGGTCGATCATAGTATGCTGGACCCATTCATCCTTGGTCGTCCGGATCAGCTATCGGATCGGATGTGATCGATGGGGATGATAAACAAAGGAATCGTACGAAAATAATGTGCGCGCACGGAAACAAAACTGTAATCTATAGTTTATTATCGGGGTTGCTAGTTCTCATCTAGACACACCCATTTACATGACTCAGACCTGCACGCAATGCATATTTTCACACAACTCGGATTTGTACGTATGTGCAAGCATCTATCATGCTGGAATTTTGTCTATTTTTGACCTACCCCAATAGCAGTTTCAGAAATTCCTAATAAATTCTAGAGGCCCACGCAGCCCATTAGTTCAAGGCAAGAGGTGGAACTAAAATTTAGTCCCACATTGCTAGTTTAGAGGGAGTTGGACCTCTTTATAAGGGAGGCTCTTTCCCGACTTGTATCAGCATGAGAACAACAGGGACATCCACGCGCGCTCCTCCTCCGCCGCCCGCCTCGCCACCGTGGGTTGCGGGAATGAGCCGATGTCTAAATTTTTGCCACGCACTACGGGTATACGAAAGGTCACTCGGAAGCCCCCATCTCGGCTTGCTGCGTGCACCGCAGGTCGGGACAGTAGGCCTCCGAAACCGCACCTCTTTGAGTCCTGTACGGGAGAGAGGTGATAAGGTTTTTGGTGAGCGCTCTGCGCGACTACTGACTCCTTCGTCACGGATGCCCCAGACTCCGACGACTACTTCCCCAACGACGATTACTTCCCCGACGTCGACAACCTCCTCGACGACATGGAGGACACCAACCCCAAGTC
>NW_025269882.1:0-1421 GCF_018294505.1 Triticum aestivum | reverse complement strand
ACAAGAGCGTCTGGGTTTGATCAGACCGACTTCTTCTCCATGGGGTTGTGGTGTTCTTTTTGTCAAGAAGAAGGATGGCACGGACCGACTTTGTGTCGACTACCGTCCATTGAACAAGAAGACAATCAAGAACAAGTATCCACTTCCCAACATCAATGAGCTATTTGAGCAACTCAAAGGGGCTAAAGTATTCTCGAAGCTTGACCTTCGTATGGGTTATCATCAGATTCGCATTCGTGAAGAAGATATCCCCAAGACAGCATTCAGAACAAGCTTTGGTTCTTATGAATATACTGTCGTGTCTTTCGGCCTTGTCAATGCCCCTCCAGTGTTCTCTCGGATGATGAATTTCATCTTCAACCCCTATACCAATGAATTTGTCCTGGTGTATCTCGATGATATCTTGGTCTTCTCCAAGAATAAGCAGGATCATGCCAAACATTTGCGATTGGTGCTCGACAAGCTCAGAGAGTATCAATTCTATATGAAGTTCTCTAAATGTGAGTTTTGGCTCGATGAAGTTCTTTTCCTTGGTCACATCATCTCTGCCAAGGGCATCGCTGTTAACCCCGAGAAGGTGTCCGCAATTGTGAATTGGGAACCTCCTCAAAATGTCAAGCAGCTCCGCAGTTTTCTTGGTCTTGCAAGATATTGCCGAAGATTCGTTGAGAATTTCTCCAAGATTGCAAAGCCTCTTTCCAACCTCCTCCAGAAGCATGTGAAATATGTCTGGTCTCCTGAGTGTGACGTTGCTTTCAACACTCTCAAAGAGAAACTTTTCACCGCTCCTGTCTTGACTCCTCCTGATGAATCCAAGCCATATGAAGTTTTCTGTGATGCTTCTCTCCAAGGTCTCGGTGCTGTGTTAATGCAAGAGAAGAAAGTTGTGGCCTATACCTCTCGTCAGTTGAAGCCCAACGAGAAGAACTACCCCACTCACGATCTTGAGTTGGCGGCAGTTGTCCATGCATTAATAACGTGGAGACATCTCTTGTTGGGAAGACAAGTGGACATTTTCACCGATCACAAGAGTCTCAAGTATATCTTCACTCAGCCCAACCTCAACCTCAGACAGACTCGATGGGTCGAAATGATTCAAGAGTACAATCCGAGTATTGAATATACTCCAGGCAAAGCAAATGTCATTGCAGATGCTTTAAGCAGGAAGGCTTATTGCAACAGCTTAATCCTCAAGCCTTTCCAACCGGATCTTTGTGAAGCTTTCCGCAAGCTGAATCTCCAAGTTGTTCCTCAAGGCTTTCTTGCCAACCTCATAGTCTCTCCTACTTTGGAAGATCAAATTCGTGAGGCACAACTCCTTGATGCCATGGTGAAGAAGGTGAAACGTGGTATCGACAAGGGTCTTTCCAAATACAAGTGCTATCGCATTGATGACAGAGACACTTTGTTCTTCGAGGACC
>NW_025269881.1:0-1421 GCF_018294505.1 Triticum aestivum | reverse complement strand
GTAAAACAACCAGATATGTCCAATACTCCCAAGATGTTGCGAGTATGGATACTAAAGTGATCAAAGTACTGATCATGGGACAACAGTGAAAGATGTCATTGAGTACTAGAGTAAGTACTAATGATATGTTTTCTCGCAAGCAGAGATCATGAAGAGTTCATTGTAAAATGTTACATCGATACGGTCTTCATCTTTTCTCCATGCGATTTTTGATTTAAGTTAAGGGTTTTTGTGTAATACACAATATGGTGGCACGGTAGTTGCAAATTTTTCCCAACAGGATACTGTGGCGAATTCTATAACAAATGACTAAGTATGTTGACGCTTTAGAAGCGACAAACAAGATGTTGAATCATATAGTTCATTCATGAACTTAGTATGGTTCCAAGATGGCTTTTGTCAATGGGACACTACTGCAGGTAGTTTCTCCATAACTCAGTCTGAGGAATCCAGGTTCAACCTCTGATTCACATTGATACAAAGCCAAGTCCGCACAAAATATGAATTTTGTGAAAGCGTCAAGACGCGAGGATATGCAAAGATACACACGGAGCTGAAGTCGTCAGATCTGTTGGACATCAGGCTATACCACAAGCGAAGCATATTTACACCAATGTGCCATATGTCTAAAGTGCATTAGCATTGAATAGATTATGGACTCTAGTGCAAGTGGGAGTCTGTAGGAGATATGCCCTAGAGGCAATAATAAATGCTATTATTTATCTCCGAGTTCATAATTATGTTTATGTTCCATGCTATAACTGCAATGATTCTCGAGTCTGCAATATCCACGAGGCTCGAAGGAAGACTCATATGCACGTGTGGAATAATAAATGGTAAGAAGTATTCCTAGTTTGGCCTCTAAGACTAGCTCAAGTGTTGCATGATGGTTCCATTTTCCTGATCATGGGCATGTCTATGCCAGCAACTTTGAGGGCACAATGTTAAGAGAACATTTGTGTTGAATCGACCCGGTTTGATGTTATGCTATGAGATTCATTCGTCACAAGTTAATGGTAAATAACACAGAGATGGTTAACATTTGCATGATTCCTTAGACCATGAGAGTATCGAGTTTCTTCATGCTTGCTTCATGAACTTTGGGGTTTGTTAAACGTCATCCGTAAATGGGTGGCTATTGCGGCGGCTTACGGGTTCATGGAAAAGTGTGTCAAGTAACTTGATAGCTCAAGATTGGGATTTGCTCCTCCAACCATGGAGAGATATTCTCGGGCCCTCTCGGTGTTACGGTATCCATCATCGTCTGGCCAGACACAGTGTGATTTGATCACAGGGATGCCGGAACACGGAAACGAGAAAAGAGAACAAAACCGGTAACGAGGTAACTAGCATAGTAGACAAGTTGTTGATCCACGGGGATGCAAGTAAATCTCACCTCGGGTCTTTGTAACATATCGCGA
>NW_025269880.1:0-1421 GCF_018294505.1 Triticum aestivum | reverse complement strand
AATACTTTTAGTATGGGTGCCGTCGTTGCTAAGCGGCTAGCCCTGAATCTATCAAAAGGCCCCATATTTGGAGGTATCTATGCTGCACGTCTTGCTAAACATTTTCAGATACCCATTAGGAACCATTTGAAGGAGGAGATAAAATTGCCTCCTCACATTTTAGATTACAAGAGCATGGTAGCACACAAGTTTATTGTTGACAACGAAGAGAAGATGCTCTTGTATAAACTTAGATTTAATAAGAAACACATTGAGATTATTATTTTGCCTGCGCCTTTGTTGTTTGATTTGCTTGTAGAAAATTTCTTGTCACACTGGAAGCGGTGAACAATCATCGAGCTCAAGCTTTTACTCCAGAACCAGAACCTGAGCCGAAACCTGAACTGGACCCTTATCGTGCATCATCTGTCCAGTGGGATCCGGAGATGACCAACCAGTGGTATCCTGATTACACCTCCCAGTACACCGGGGAGAGTAGCGGCGGTCCTTGGTACTAGACCAACTGAGGCCAAAAGCCTAAGCTTGGGGGAGTACGTATTTCTCACCGACTTTACATTCATGTTCACACACTAGTCGTCGGTGCTCATACTCTTTCATTGTATTATCCATGCTAGTTTAAATTTCTTTTTCTAGTTTCCTTCTTGTGTGTTTGATAAACCTTAAAAAACCAAAAAATTAGTTAGTTTAATTTCTATGCTTGTAGTAGAAATTAAAATGAAAACCCAAAAAGATTTCTCGTTCTTCTTTTACTTGTTGGGAGCTTTCCCGTGTAAATAGTTTTATTTTCCTTTCTTTCTTTTGGGGGTCGAGAAGACTATATTGAAAATGCTTAGTGGCTCTTATTTGCATGATTGTTTATTTAACTTAGAGCCCATATTACTTGTCTTCTCTCTTGAGTTGAATGCTTGCAGATTCCAGCTTAGTCCAATGCATGTGCACTCTTATTATTATACACATTGTTCGGTCATGCAAGTGAAAGGCAATAATGACGACATATGATGGACTTATTGAGATGAGAAAAGCTGGTACGAACTCGACCTCTCTTGTTTTTGTAAATATGATGAGTTCATCGTTTCTGAGTCAGCTATTATGAAGTAAACATATTTGCAATGACATTTAGAGATTATAGTTGCGTGTGCTATGCTTGATTAGCTATGAGTTATAATGGTTTACCTTGCGTGCCAATATGCTATTAGAATGATTATGATGTGATATGATGGGATGGTATCCTCCTTTGAATGAATTGAGTGACTCGACTTGGCACATGTTCACGCATGTAGTTGAATCAAATCAACACAACCTTCATGATATTTATGTTCATGGTGGATTATATCCTACTCATGCTTGTATTCGGTGTGAATTAATTTTAATGCATGTTTACGACTGTGTCGCTCTCTCAGTTGGTCGCTTCCCAGTCTTTT
>NW_025269879.1:0-1421 GCF_018294505.1 Triticum aestivum | reverse complement strand
TGTGCGTCTAGGCGGATGGTAACAGGAGACAAGGGACACGATGTTTTACCCAGGTTCGGGCCCTCTTGATGGAGGTAAAACCCTATGTCCTGCTTGATTGATATTGATATTGTGGATGTTTACAAGAGTGGATCTACCACGAGATCAAGGAGGCTAAACCCTAGAAGCTAGCCTATGGTATGATTGTAATGGTTGTTGTTGTTGTGTCCTACGGACTAGAGCCATCTGGTTTATATAGACACCGGAGAGGGCTAGGGTTACATAGAGTCGGTTACAATAGTAGGAGATCTATGTATCCGTATCGCCAAGCTTGCCTTCCACGCCAAGGAAAGCCCCATCCGGACACGGGACGAAGTCTTCAATCTTGTATCTTCATAGTCTTGGAGTCCGGTCGATGATGATGATAGTCCGGCCGATGATAGTTCGGCCGATGATGGTAGTCCGGCTATCCGGACACCCCCTAATCCGGGACTCCCTCAGTAGCCCCTGAACCAGGCTTCAATGACGATAAGTCCGGCGCATATATTGCTTGGCATTGCAAGGCGGGTTCCTCCTCTGAATGATAGAAGATTGTGAACACCAGGATAGTGTCCGGCTCTGCAAAATAAATTCCACATTCCACCGTAGAGAGAATAATATATACACAAGTTCAATCTGCTGACGTTTTTTGCAGCATGACGTCACGCCACTACCAAGCCATTACTTGAATCGTTTTTTACTCTACCACCTCAGCGCATTGAGCGAAGCGGCTTCCTTGGCACATCTTGTCGAAGTAGAGATCGTGTTCCCCCTTAATCCGGGATTCTCATCAATACGGACATCGGTAACCCAATCCCGTCATTGATGGTGACGCTTGGGGGATAAGCGAGTTTTACCAGGCCGGTGGGGGACGCGTAGACTTCGCCCGCCCATATAAGGGATAAGGATTCACCTTTTCACCTACGCCTTCTTCCTCCTTTGCTTATCCATCTCCGCGCACTCGAGCTCCAGCGCCCAAGCCTGCACATCTCGTCTCAACCTTCCCCAGTCATGTCTGGAGCGGGAGGCAAGTGGATGACCTCCTCCGTTACGGAGGAACACATCGAAAAACTGCGCAGCGCCGGCTACCTGTCCGGCGACATTGCGCACCGGCTGCCCGACGAGGGGCAGCTCATCCCCACCCCCAGGCCCCATGAGAGGGTCGTTTTTCTTCCCCACTTCCTCCGCGGACTGGGCTTTCCACTTCACCCCTTTGTCCGGGGGCTCATGTTCTACTACGGCCTGGATTTCCATGATCTGGCACCGAACTTCATCCTCAACATCTCGGCGTTTATCGTCGTGTGTGAGGCCTTCCTCTGCATCCAGCCCCACTTCGGCTTGTGGCTCAAGACCTTCAATGTCAAGCCGAAGGTAGTGAAGGGCACTCAAGCGGAGTGCGGAGG
>NW_025269878.1:0-1421 GCF_018294505.1 Triticum aestivum | reverse complement strand
CCAGATAGCTTTGGACGTAGTGTTTGGCGATTCAAAGCATTTTCGCAAAGAAAAGTTGACGTTTGAGGTCGTGGATTTTCAAAGTGCATATCATGCCATTTTGGGGAGACCAGCCTATGCACGGTTCATGGCTCGACCATGTTACGTGTACCTCAAATTGAAGATGCCCGGTCCCAAAGGTGTGATCACTGTCACCGGTGATAGGAAAAAGGCAGAGGAGTGCTTTCAGAAGGGCTCCAAAATTGCCGATTCCCAAGTGACAGCGGTCGAGTTCGAAGAATACAAGCAAAACGCAGATCCGAGTGACTTGCTGCGATCCAAGAAGCCCGCCACAGAATCTGCATTCCAGTCGTCCGGTGAGACGAAGCCTGTTCACATTCACCCGACCGACCCCGAAGCAGCTCCGACCCGCATCTCCACAACACTCGACCCAAAATAGGAAGAAGCGCTCATCCAGTTCCTCCGTGAGAACTGGGACATTTCTGCATGGAAGCCCGCTGACATGCCAGGTGTTCCCAGGGGACTGGCTGAGCATCGCCTAAGAGTCGACTCGTCTGCAAAGCCAATCAAAGAACATCTTCGGCGGTCCGCCGTCCAGAAGAGAAAGGCCATCGGTGAAGAAGTGGCTCGACTGTTGGCGGCAGGATTTATCCGAGAGATATTCCACTCCGAGTGGCTCGCTAATGTTGTCATGGTTCCTAAGAAGGACAAGTCGCTCCGAATGTGCATTGATTTCAAGCACATCAACCGGGCCTGCCCGAAAGATCACTTTCCTCTCCCTCGCATAGATCAAATTGTTGACTCGACCGCGGGATGCGAGAGGTTGTCTTTTTTAGATGCTTACTCCGGGTACCACCAGATCCGTCTATATGGGCCCGATGAAGTAAAAACAGCTTTCATCACTCCATTCGGGTGCTTCTGTTATATCACCATGCCGTTCGGCCTCAAGAATGCCGGAGCCACATTTATGCGAATGATCCAGAAGTGTCTACTCACTCAAATCAGTCGGAATGTGGAAGCTTATATGGATGATATTGTTGTCAAGTCACGAAAAGGTTCCGACCTGCTCGCTGACCTCGCCGAAACATTTGCCAACCTCAGAAGGTATGATATCAAGCTCAATCCATCAAAGTGCACATTTGGAGTTCCTGGTGGCAAGTTACTCGGTTTTCTCGTTTCCGAACGGGGAATCGACGCCAACCCAGAAAAGATTGGCACTATTCTCCGAATGAAACGCCCTGTGCGAGTGCACGATGTCCAGAAGCTTACTGGATGCTTGGCCGCATTAAGTCGATTCATCTCACGACTCGGTGAAAAGGCATTGCCTCTTTACCGACTGATGAAGAAGGCTGACAAGTTCGAGTGGACTCCAGAAGCTGATGCAGCGTTTGCCGAGCTAAAAGCTCTGCTCTCCACCCAGC
>NW_025269877.1:0-1421 GCF_018294505.1 Triticum aestivum | reverse complement strand
CTTTTTCTTTGCTTAAAAGCTTTTTTCCTCTTTTTTTATATGGCCACAGTGCGAAATGCACAAACCAAGATAGCAATTGGGTATATACGGGAACAATCTTGTGACACAAGGGATGATATGATACCAATATGGTATGGTATGACTGCAATGTCTGGTGTAGATCACAAATGATGAGGACATCAATACCATTGTTACACCCACAGCCCCTACTATTACATATACTGGACCAATTACTAGAGCTCGCGGACGCCAACTAAATTACCAGGTACTTTCGTTTCTTGGTAATGATTCTAATGTTCATGAGATTATGATGCTGCCTAAATTGGATACATTTGTTTTGCTTACAAATGAAGGGCCTAGCTTGGAGAAGGATGAACATTGGAGCAAGAACACACATGGAGTTGATGGCATGCGCAAGGGGATCAAGAACGGAGTTACAAGTGATGATTTCAGGACTTTAAAGCCGCCATAAGGAGTGCATGAAGCCTTGGACGAAATATACAAGATGCCACTTCATAATATTCGTCCATAGGCTATTCTAGGTGTTGCGTCACCTTATTAATGAGCCAGGCCCATGTAATTTCGAAATAATTAAGTATAGGCTATTTTTAGAGTCCGTATGTGTGGGGAAACAAGAGTTAGGGTTGGTTTCGGACCCCACCCTCAAGGGCCACGAAATTCCCCCCTCTTCCTCCATATATACAGCCCTTAGGGCGTCGTTTAGACTTTGGGTTTTGTTTAGATCAAAAGTTCGCCATAGCTGCAACTTCGCGTACTTCGTTTGTGTCCAACGACCAGACCAAGACGTCACAGAACCCCACCTTGATCAATAAAGCTTTCATCTTATATTCACAATATCCAGATTGCAATCTCAGTTTCTTGCTTGTTCTTCGTTTGCTCGCAGGAAACAGACCCTCGTGGTCAGGTTGATCGTACTCCGGCGTGGTCAATAACCCTCGGAAGTTGGTTTAGCGATTGCTAAGGCGCGACGTCTCGCACGTTCGTAGTCGGATCGTCAAAGTCGACTCCCACAGAAAATGATAGCCACCATCTCATCGAAACATCGGGACCCTCTCCTCTATCAACTAATGTGCACAAGTAACGTTGCCGGCAATACTCAAATGTCTAGTCTCGATAGGCAAGTAACGCAAAATAGGTTAGGGTTTATCAATGCAATGGCAAGGGAATATACAATGGAGGGATACCATGATACCAAGATGATATGGAGGTTACCGTCCATGGCAATGATGAGTGGCGGTAATCTTGATGGAGATACCAAGATTATTGAGACTCGTCCCTAAGTAGCCAAAACACCTTAGGAAACGAAAAAACCGCGAACTCAAAATCTCAAATGTCAAATGTAAAATGGTGGTGGCGGGAAAGCGGTGGTGGTTGTGGAAATGCAATGATGGGTTTTGAGA
>NW_025269876.1:0-1421 GCF_018294505.1 Triticum aestivum | reverse complement strand
ACGAAGACGGGGAAACATGTCGGATGCGATCATACCAGCACTAAAGCACCGGATCCCATCAGAACTCCGAAGTTAAGCGTGCTTGGGCGAGAGTAGTACTAGGATGGGTGACCTCCTGGGGAGTCCTCGTGTTGCATTCCTTTTATAATTATTTTTTGCGCCTTGTGACAAACATGTCGCACGTGCGCGATATATATTAATCCCGTTATATTATGTTTGACGTTTGCGATATGTTTAAGCTCGATGCTCATTGCTCGCGCGTCTTGGGGCGGCTTTGTGGCGCGAAGAGCGCGTTCTGAAAGGGGTGGAAAAAACTCGTGTTGCTGCGGTATGGAGGGAGGGGTGGAAACCGTGGAAAACTCGTCTCCGTGATTGAGCGGGAGAGTAAGTAGTATAGGACATTATCCATTGTTAGGGAACGGTTGTAATGGTAGTGAGAATGTAGAATCGTCTTTGGAGCGGACCTGGGAGTGGCAAGCATAAGGGACGAAGACGGGGAAACGTGTCGGATGCGATCATACCAGCACTAAAGCACCGGATCCCATCAGAACTCCGAAGTTAAGCGTGCTTGGGCGAGAGTAGTACTAGGATGGGTGACCTCCTGGGGAGTCCTCGTGTTGCATTCCTTTTATAATTATTTTTTGCGCCTTGTGACAAACATGTCGCACGTGCGCGATATATATTAATCCCGTTATATTATGTTTGACGTTTGCGATATGTTTAAGCTCGATGCTCATTGCTCGCGCGTCTTGGGGCGGCTTTGTGGCGCGAAGAGCGCGTTCTGAAAGGGGTGGAAAAAACTCGTGTTGCTGCGGTATGGAGGGAGGGGTGGAAACCGTGGAAAACTTGTCTCCGTGATTGAGCGGGAGAGTAAGTAGTATAGGACATTATCCATTGTTAGGGAACGGTTGTAATGGTAGTGAGAATGTAGAATCGTCTTTGGAGCGGACCTGGAAGTGGCAAGCATAAGGGACGAAGACGGGGAAACATGTCGGATGCGATCATACCAGCACTAAAGCACCGGATCCCATCAAAACTCCGAAGTTAAGCGTGCTTGGGCGAGAGTAGTACTAGGATGGGTGACCTCCTGGGAAGTCCTCGTGTTGCATTCCTTTTATAATTATTTTTTGCGCCTTGTGACAAACATGTCGCACGTGCGCGATATATATTAATCCCGTTATATTATGTTTGACGTTTGCGATATGTTTAAGCTCGATGCTCATTGCTCGCGCGTCTTGGGGCGGCTTTGTGGCGCGAAGAGCGCGTTCTGAAAGGGGTGGAAAAAACTCGTGTTGCCGCGGTATGGAGGGAGGGGTGGAAACCGTGGAAAACTCGTCTCCGTGATTGAGCGGGAGAGTAAGTAGTATAGGACATTATCCATTGTTAGGGAACGGTTGTAATGGTAGTGAGAATGTAGAATC
>NW_025269875.1:0-1421 GCF_018294505.1 Triticum aestivum | reverse complement strand
CGGGTGCCGGCGGCGGCGCCGTTCGTGAGGGGGGCCACACACCGGAGACGCGTGCCGCCTCTACGGACATGCCACAACACCACCCCGCATGTATGAGGGCCCGGTACGACGCTTCGGTGGCATTGCTACCCCCCAGGGCCCCCGTCCCGCCTAACCCTGTAGCGTTTGACCACGGGATCTAGCCCTTTGACTTTGCACGGACGGGCTTTGACCAGTGGACCTCTCCACCCGGTTGTGTCGGGTCGGCCCAGAGGGACACCGGGGAGCAACATCCGGGCCAGGCCCACAGCTACATCCACTCCGTGTAGACCCGACGCGTCCGTTTCCCCCCTCCGGGTGCCGGCGGCGGCACCGTCCGTGAGGGGGGGCACGCACCGAAGACGCGTGCTGGGCGTTTGCAACCGCCTCAACACTTCCAGACTTGTGAGAGGCCGCCTACGCAAGATTATACGGTATGCTACCCCCCGAAGGCCGCCAGCCATAGTCGTAGACGTGCGAAGAGCAATCCGCGTAGAGGGAAGTGTTCAGATACTTCTCCATCACAAAAAATTATGAAAAATTACCATCAGTCCTATAGCACATGTGCCCACGTTGTGTAAAAAACTCATGATTTTATCGCGCTCCAAGTATTTAATAATATTCACGCTGCATCGTTACCGCAGAACATCTACCACCGTTTCATTACCGTCCGTGAGGGGGGCCACAACCCAGAGACGCGTGCCGCCTCTTCGGACATGCCACAACACCACCCCGCATGTATGAGGGCCCGGTACGACGCTCCGGTGGCATTGCTACCCCCCAGGGCCCCCGTCCCGCCTAACCCTGTAGCGTTTGACCACGGGATCTAGCCCTTTGACTTTGCACGGACGGGCTTTGACCAGTGGACCTCTCCACCCGGTAGTGTCGGGTCGGCCCAGAGGGACACCGGGGAGCAACATCCGGTCCAGGCCCACAGCTACATCCACTCCGTGTAGACCCGACGCGTCCGTTTCCCCCCTCCGGGTGCCGGCGGCGGCGCCGTCCGTGAGGGGGGGCACGCACCGAAGACGCGTGCTGGGCGTTTGCAACCGCCTCAACACTTCCATACTTGTGAGAGGCCGCCTACGCAAGATTTTACGGTATGCTACCCCCCGAAGGCCGCCGGCCACAGTCGTAGACGTGCGAAGAGCAATCCGCGTAGAGGGAAGTGTTCAGATACTTCTCCATCACAAAAAATTATGAAAAATTACCATCAGTCCTATAGCACATGTGCCCACGTTGTGTAAAAAACTCATGATTTTATCGCGCTCCAAGTATTTAATAATATTCACGCTGCATCGTTACCGCAGAACGTCTACCACCGTTTCATTGCCGTCCGTGAGGGGGGCCACAACCCAGAGACGCGTGCCGCCTCTTCGGACATGCCACAACACCAACCCGCA
>NW_025269874.1:0-1421 GCF_018294505.1 Triticum aestivum | reverse complement strand
TGCTGACGGAACTCATCGACTCCTTTGTGCCTCTACTAGATCAAGAGTTCGAGGGACGTCATCGAGCTGAACGTGTGCAGAACTCAGAGGTGTCGTACGTTCGGTACTTGATCGGTTGATTTGAGAAGACGTTCGACTACATCAACCGCGTTAAGTTAATGCTTCCGCTTGCGGTCTACGAGGGTATGTGGACACACTCTCCCCCTCTCATTGCTATGCATCTCCTAGATAGATCTTGCGTGAGCATAGGAATTTTTTTGAAATTGCATGCTACATTTCCCAATAGTGGCATCCGAGCCAGGTCTATGCGTAGATGATATGCACGAGTAGAACACAAAGAGTTGTGGGCGGTGATCGTCATACTGCTTACCACCAATGTATTATTTTGACTTGGCGGTGTTGTTGGATGAAGCGGTCCGGACCAACCTTACATTACCGCATTCATGAGACCGGTTCCATCGACAGACATGCAGCTAGTTTTGCATAAAGGTGGCTGGCGGGTGTCTGTTTCTCCAACTTTAGTTGAATCCAATTTGACTGCGGTTGGTCCTTGTGAAGGTTAAAACCGCAAACTTGATAAATCACCGTTGTGGTTTTGTGATGTAAGTTTGTACGGTGCATGCTAGCAGCCCATAGCAGCCACGTAAAACTTGCAACAAACAAAGTAGAGGACATCTAACTTATTTTTACAGGTTATGTTGTGATGTGATATGGTCAAGACATGATGTGATATAAAGATTGTTGTATGAGATGATCATGTTTTGTAGAAGTTATCGGCAACTGGCAGGAGCCATATGGTTGTCGCTTTATTGTATGAAATACATGTGGTATGTGTTTGCTTTACTTTATCACTAAGCGGGAGCGATAGTCGTAGAAGCAATGGTTGGCTAGACGACCACGATGCTACGATGGAGATCAAGGTGTCAAGCCAGTGACGATGGAGATCATGATGTTGCTTCGATGATGGAGATCATGTCACATATTTTGATTGCATGTGATATTTATGTTTTATGCATCTTATTTTACTTAGTACGGCGGTAGAATTAAGATAATCCCTTGCTAAAATATCAAGGTATAAGTGTTCTCCCCGAGTATGCACCGTTGCGAAAGTTCTTCGTGCTGAGACACCACGTGATGATCGGGTGTGATAAGCTCTATGTTCAAATACAACGGGTGCAAGCCAGATTTGCACACGTAGAATACTCAGGTTAAACTTGGCGAGCCTAGCATATATAGATATGGCCTCGGAACACTGGAGGCCGAAAGGTCGAACGTGAATCATATAGTAGATATGATGAACATAGAGATGTTCACCATTGATGACTACTCCATCTCACGTGATGATCGGACATGGTTTAGTTGATTTGGATCACGTATCATTTAGATGACTCAAGGGATGTCTATCTAAGTGAGAGTTCTTA
>NW_025269873.1:0-1421 GCF_018294505.1 Triticum aestivum | reverse complement strand
GGCGGCATCGGCAGGGGCGGGGCGTCGTGCCCAGCCCAGATCGGGAAGAGAGGGGGCGAGGAGCGAGGGGGGAGTGGGGGTTTCGTCCCCGATCCAATCTGGATCGGGAGAGGGGTGGGAACGACGTGGGGGGAGTGCGGGTGGTTGGGTTAAGGTTTGAGCAGGGGTGGGGGTTATGGGAGTGAGGGGTGTGGCCAGTTGGGCCGGTGGCCGAATGGGCCGGCCTGCTGGGCCGAAGCCCAGTGGGGGGGCCTTTCTCTCTTTTCCTTTTTTTCCTTTTGTTTGTTTTCTGTTTTCTTTTATTATTTCTTTCTTTCTTTCTTTATTTTAGTTGCATTTTAATTTAGTAAAATATACACTTAGTATCTAACTTAGTATTTCAACTTAGTCCATAGTCACAAAAAAATCTAGACCCCAAATAACTTAGTTTGACATTTTATTAATTATAAAAGGTATTTAATTATTCGTTTTGCTACTGTTTTATTTATCTCATAGTATTTAAACATTTTATAAATGTGCGGTTTTCCCATCATAATTATCTATGCAATATTTGGTTCACTCCGAACATTTTAGTTTTAATATTTGAAAACTTTTATCGTTTGCCTGATTTTGAATTTGAATTTGAATCGGATTCGAACTAACTCGAGATTAGCAACTATAATTGAGGTGACGTGGCATCATTAGCAGAGGAGCACTGTAGCTTAATTACCCGGGCGTTACAATTCTCCTCCACTACAAGAAATCTTGTCCCGAGATTTAAGAGGGGAAGTGCGGGGAAGGGATTAGGTTGCTAAATTCTAACGGGTCTTGTTGGTCTTGGTTACTCTTCTCGAGGAGGTCGATCCATTACATTGTTGTCTTCACTTCTCTGCTTTAGGTCATCATGGTGATGTCGTCCTTTTCTCGGGAACTCCAACGTACTTACGAATAGGTAAGGGGAAGCTCGGCTACGACAGAATGCTTATGAGGGAAACAATCTGGGGGTTAACCCATGAATGAGCATAAGATTATCTCTCGAGTTGAACATATCGAATACATCAAGAGTAAGGTACAAAGGTACAATAAGAGGTTCCAAGTGGATAGATAGTTGCTCGAAGTATGAACCAGAGTGAGAAAGGGTTTCAGAGCAGCGAGAGTAAGTATTGCGTCTGATACCAGAATAGAGCACTAGGAAGGTGGCCCGTGAATTAAATACGAAGCCAAGCGCGAGGAATAACTTCGACAACAGGGTGTATAGGAGAGTCAGGTTTCGATCCTGTGGAACTATGGGTTATGGGCCCACCATGTGGGTTAAAACTAGGAAGGTCGTTGACATCTTGCATGGTCATGTAGGCAAGGCATGTCAGAGGTTAGTCTGTCGGTTATGTCGACAACAACATCGGTACCAAGGGCGAGGGACGAAGAGAACCATTTTCCTGCTC